>NC_059351.1:52445000-52640000 GCF_019703515.2 Myxocyprinus asiaticus
GAGGGGGAAAATGTACTTTTTGAGGCACAACCAAAAGTAATTTCCTGGCTACACCCTTGGTTGGGGTCATATTTCAACCAAAATTAAAAGTGAAAAGAAATTCAATTGAAAAAAATCATTGAGATAACAAAATCCATTTTAGTACAATTAAAATACTTAGATTTTTGACATTATTTTCATTATAATTAAGCATAGCTCCTCCAAATTCTCATTACTGTAATGTAAAAAATATGGATATCATTATTTTTTAATTGACATAATTAAAATTGTCATGTCACCTGGTTATACATCATAGTATTTGTCTTTCATTCGTGCACCTTTAAAAAATATATAAATAAAAAACTGTGTCTAGACAAGATTATTGTCATAATTGTATTACAGTATTGAGAACCCATTATTAAGACAAATGAAAATTACAAATGCAAAAACATCCAGATGGTGATCATTGAGTCTTTCTTCAATCCCATATTTGAAAGATTTTCATTAATGTATGTTGTGAAAACAATATCTAATTAATTATTAATGCATGTATTTGTGCTTCTATTTTTGGCATGACATTGTTTTAATTTAACAAGCTGATTGATCTAGTCAGATGTCAGTGCTCATGTTCATTAAAAGGCTTTGTATTTACCACTCTCATCTGACTTTGATAACTCTAAACTGCCATGGAGAGAGAGAGAGAGAGAGAGAGAGAGAGAGACCAATTATATAATGAACAGCTGACCAGGTCAACAGGTATTGGATATCGCTCAACCAACAGAAGAACCTGGATATATGACACTACAGCCACATTTAGTAAACCTAAACAACACACACACACATACTATATACATGCATCACATCTCTTTGATGAGATTATGAGCACTCATGTAAATATATTCTTTAAATCTGTCCCTGAAAACCACAAGTCTTTTGAGCTACATCTGAGCAATCAAATGTTTCCTCTGGACATGCAAACAGAATGCACACTGTGGACTGTATACCTATTACATACTGCAGAAGTATCAAGACTAGGATGGTAGTATGCTATTCCAAACCAGTGACTATGTCTCTTTGTGTGTGCGCAGTGATGCATTTTGTACTGATCTGATATAAATTCACGGCACACGTACAGTATATTGCTGATTCGCAATACAGATCTCGAATTAACCCTCTAAGGTTCACAGTGATCTCTTCAGATCAGAGCATCTTCAGTAGTCAATCTCACTGCAACATACAGCAGATACAATCGCATTAGATTACGAGAGAGTGGTCATTTTGATCCAGTGCCACCTGGGAATGTTGTTTCTGCTGATATAGTAAATGTCATGATTAGCTGCCACTCCAGAGAAAAATTTGTGTGTTTGCATGCTGAGTCAGGTGAATACCACATTCAAAATAAAATAAAAAAAATAGCTGAACATATGGAAAAGGATAATAAGAGCTCTCATCTTGAAGGCTTGTGATAAATCGACTCATTGTAGTTTGTGGTTTTATTGTTCCGTTTGTCTTCATTTAAACAGCACACAGTCAAATCTGTTCTCTATCACACACACTCGAAAACACCAGTGCTACTACATCTTCAAGTCTTGATGTGTGTGTGTGTGTGCTGACTAGAAATGGGAATAGAAATGTAAAATCAGCCTGATCTCATGAACATTACGTGACCATGGTAACATTTTTTACGTTTTACGCATTTTGCTACAGTTTCCCGTAAAATGTCCAGTAGGAGGCGCCAAAAGTGAGTGAAACAGTGTTGTAATCAAACAAGGTTTTTTAAAAAGAATATTAGAGGGGGCCTGGGTAGCTCAGCGAGTATTGACACTGACTACCACCCCTGGAGTCGCGAGTTCGAATCCAGGGTGTGCTGAGTGACTCCAGCCAGGTCTCTTAAGCAACCAAATTGGCCCGGTTGCTAGGGAAGGTAGAGTCACATGGGGTAACCTCCTCGTGGTCGCTATAATGTGTGGTTCACGCTCTCGTGGGGTGCATGGTGAGTTGTGCGTGGATGGTAACGCGCTCAACAAGCCACGTGATAAGATGCGCGGATTGACGGTCTCGGACGCGGAGGCAACTGAGATTCGTCCTCTGCCACCCAGATTGAGGTGAATCACTACGCCACCACGAGGCGCTACGTCTATGCGGTAACATGCTCAACAAGCCACGGTAAGATATGCGGATTGACGGTCTCAGACGTGGAGGCAACTGAGATTTGAGTCACTACGCCACCACGAGGACTTGGAGCTCATTGGGAATTCCGAAAAGGGGAGAAAAAAAAATTGTTTTGTGTTGTCACTTCTATGAAACTTTCATCTCTCATATCAGCTTGTGTGTTTGGCAGGGCTTGACCTGTCTTCCAGGTTTGAAGTCCGGTGAGCTACTGCAGAGTGATAATTTCACCAGGTAATTGCAGCAAAATGTGAAACACAGCACGTAAAAGTCAGTTTGCAAAAATGTTGTTAAAGTAACGTTCATTCTGTGAGACTAGGTTGGTAAAAAGATATCTTAAAGATGAAGATGTGCAATATTTTTATCTCAGGTTAATTTGCAGAGACAACTATAAATAAATTCAAAGTGTACCTTAGTATTCCACAGTGCACGTGACGTGCACGTGATGCCAATTTCCTCATCAGCACAGTACATGCAGACTGTCCACATGCAAACTAGTTTTTCAAGACACACAGACAGTCTGCGTTGTTTCGCATTGTCAGAATATGCGCCTGGAGTTCATTGTGCTAAAAGAGTATCACAAAGTAGCCATAGTGCCCATGTGACAAAAACAGTATACTTTGAAAAAGAGTATATTTTAAAAGGCTGGGCACTCAACCTTGTGCTGACGGAACTGCAAGCGGACAAACGATGTATACTGAAGCCTTAAGCCATTCGTAGGCTGTTGAAAAGTTAGCTGAACATATGTTTCATGTCACAGCTGTTACTATATAGAGTACGTACTTGTATTTTAGACTTGATACTATTTATTTTAGAATATATCTGGCATAAAAACCGTACTAAAATTCTAAAGGCGTCAAATGCGTCTGTATGGGCACGCGTTTAAAAGAGTATGCTTTGAAAGGCCGAGTGCTCGACCATGCGCAAGACGGAATGGCATGCGGAAAAACTAAGTATACCCATGCATTTACCCTTCAACTTTGGAGAAAATTCCAAACAACCATTTTGTTCGGGTAAAAAAAGACCCAGGAGTGTGCAGTAGATATACAGCACCTCCTTTTTGATTATAATATACAGTATAGATTTTTAAAATAATATTTAATCTTGAAAGATCGCCACCTATATATTAGTGGTGGTATTGTTCTTTTACAGTAGATATACAGTATCTACTATTTACTGGTTTTGAGTAAATAGAATGCTTTCAAATTGTATCTGTTTGAAACAAATACATAATCAGTTTTATTTTTAAAGTCTGCTGGCCTTTGACTTGAGCCAGTAAGCAACCATCTCCTCACCAATTAGTAATACCCACTAGAAACGCCCTCACCCAAAACATTACATAAATATAAAAAAAATAATCATAAAAATGCATTCTTTTTAAGTTATTAATTTATTTATTGTTGTGGAGAATCCAAAGGCATTTTGACCAAACACAAAATTAAAATTAGTTTTTTACTTTAAATTACAAAAGTCAAAAATGGCCTGAATAGAACATGTGGGTTAAATGGAGCTCAGGGAAAATAAATAAAATGATCAAATAATTTATGATAATACCCCTTTAAGTAATAGTGTGCTTGTGTAACTGAGTGTTATGAGATAATCAGTAAAATCAACACTTGAAAACTGCAAGCTCTTATAAATTATTATTCCATAGTAGTAATGACACGCTGGGCTGTAATTAAAGCTCTTGCTGTGAGAAAGATCTGGAAGATTGCACCCTTCTGGAAATGCAAACATATAATGAACATGTTTCTTATTGATCACTGTAGGCTGTGTAGTTTAATAGCCTACACTTTACCGTATAATAAATCATGATGCATGGATGTGTGGGAATGTGTGTTTGTGTTAATATATGTGGGCCACAGACCTCTTCAACATTAGCTTTTTCACATAGCACGTTTTTGCACATAAATGCTGTGTGTGTGTGTGTGTGTGTGTGTGTGTGTGTGTACAGAAATTCACTACAAGTGCAAGCAGCGACTGAACATGAACTACTGACACTGTCCTCTACCAAATGCTCTCAAGATTGTTTGGAAACACTGATTAATTCCGATTTGCAGCATATGATTCACCATGAACATTCTGAATAAGGACTCAAAAAATGCCAAAAATCCCTCGATTCAAAATCTCTCCCACTAGGATGTCGCCGGGTGGTCATGAAAGTGACTTATCAGCCTCCTACGCCTGGCAGGACAACAATCCGATTCTCCAGTGTGTGCAGGCCGTTTCCGTGGAGATTTATCGCCGTAGCAATGCAGGGCTGGCAGCGGGAGAGAGTTCATAATAGCTCGTAGAAGATGGAGAGACCGATGACTGATTTGATGTAACAGAATGTTAGCATTGTGCACGATATCACTCTGCCCCAACACTTCAGGACTATACGTTCATTACTCTCTCTCTTTCTCATTACAACACTGTCATCCACTTCCACATTTCCATACGTTTGAACCCTTAAACCTTCATAGACTCAAGCTCATTAAGACATTTGGATTTTTACAGTGACATAAAGAAAATGACGATTACACCCTTGAGCAGCCATAAACTTTAGCCTGGCGCTCAGTGAGTTGTTTTCTGAAGTTTGAAATGTTTATAATCAATAATAGAAAAAGCAGTGAAGTCTAGTGTCATTTCTGTCAGAGTGCCTGATTGAGAGGAAGTCATTACTAATGTGTTTTTGTCCTGTCGCAGCTGCGTGTATTGACATTTGTCACAGAAGTATCTGCCAAACCTGGAGAAAACTTCTGTGTCGCCAAGGCCACACACACAGACAGAGACACACACTTCTAATTGATCTTTTGGAATAAAGGGCTGATAATGAAACTTCAATAGAGGAAAAACTGGATACTGAGTGGCAGGATATCCCTTCTACATTATTAGCACTGATGGGCTTCTTACATCCATATGGTCCTCCTCATCTATGCATAATTAAGGTTGTCCAACATATTGCCTATTTACAGTATATTTGCGCTGATTTGGCTGGAGAGTAGGTAAGTTCATTTCTGTGAATTACATGAGCCATTTCAATTAATCAATTCAAAACTGTAATGTAACTGTAATTGGGGATGGGTTGGTTATGGCAATGTCCTGACAATGCCCATCCACCCCTTCTGTTTCTATAGTGCTCATTTTGTTCGGCTCTCAGCATGACGTGTTGCTCTGCACTGAAATAATGTGTGTGTAAATGTCAGCTTCTCTAATACTGTTTTAATGAAATAATACACAATCCTGCAATTTTTCATATTGTGTGTACACCACACAAAACATGATTACATTTGACCAGGCTTGCTTTTTATTTATCAGTTACTGTGACATTTACTTGTACCATGGTGCATATATTTAAAAACCCTAACTATACAGCTAACCCTAGTCTTAAATTAACCCTAGTTAATTTACCCTAGTCCCCCCACCCCCCCAAGTAAGCCATTCATAGGTTGGTTTCTCAGAAAAGCATAAACAATATTAATATAGGGGGACTCACCGTCTACCATCTCTGGAGTCGCGAGTTGAATCCAGGGCATGCGGGGTGACTCCAGCCAGGTCTCCTAAGCAACCAAATTGGCCCGGTTGCTAGGGAGGGTAGAGTCACATGGGGTAACCTCCTTGTGGTCACTATAATGTGTGGTTCACGCTCTCGTGGGGTGCATGGTGAGTTGTGCGTGGATGGTAACGCACTCAACAAGCCATGTGATAAGATGCGCGGATTGACGGTCTCGGACGCGGAGGCAACTGAGATTCGTCCTCTGCCACCCAGATTGAGGTGAATCACTATGCCACCACGAGGACTTAGAGTGCATTGGGAATTGGGCATGCCAAATTGTGGAGAAAAAACCCCCAATAATAATAATTTGTACAAAATTGTGAAATCGTAAGATATTGTATGACTTGGCTGGGACGTAAGTGTACAACTTTACATTAAGAAAGAAACATCAGTGAACAAATTTGGTTACTCATTCCATATTTATTAATGCAAAATAAACAACTGATGCATGTCAATAACCTGAAATACATTTCCCTCGTCTTGTTATAAACCCTGATGTTACCTGGTAGTCAAAAGTTAGTTGTGGTTTGGATTGGCAGTTAAACTTTGAAAAAATGCACTTTCAATACCCTGATGTCAATCTTTCTACTGTGGTACACAACAGTGAATTTCCTTTTAAAATTCTGTTTAGGTTTAGGGTTTAGGTTACGACGTAAAGTCGTACATTTTTGTACAAGCCAACTCATACGATTTCTTTCGAATTTCACCATCTCAGACTTTTATTATAACACTGTAAACACTAGCGCTATCAAAACATTCCTATGTTTGTTTTGGGCATGACTATCAGTTTATCCAACCAACGGAAGACAGCAGAAGTGTTCAAGAAACTTGTTTGAAAACTTTAACATTATTTTGCTATTTCCTTTGCTGGCACTAGTGGCACAGTAATTCTAAACTTCACCTTTAAACCCCAACTCTTAAAAACCACTCTGACTTTTCAGACTGATCTCACAGTGAATTCTGAAATGGTAGGTTAACATTTCTTTAGCTAAAATCGGTCTGTGTTTACCGAAATGCGAAACTTTGCCCAAAAGCGGTAAATGTTGTTGGGCAGATGAGCTTGAGTGAGCTCTATTTTCAAGGTGAAATGTCCAATGATGGGAGCCAAAAGCGAGTGTGAATCAAGTTGTTTTCAGCTGTACAAGCTTTAATACTGTGAACAGTAATGCATATTTTTATAAACTGTACCCCCAAAACCAAACCCCAAACCTAAACCTAATCATCAGTGGAGTAAAAATGTAGTGTTAGAGGGAAAAATGCAACTTCAGAATCACATTTTGTCCTTGATTATGCGAACGCAATTACTTACTGCTTTTAACACAGGATCTGAATAACGTGACCGATCCTAGAGTACTGGAACTCTCAGAAACAACATGCAGACTTCCTGTGTGATCATGTTGGACTTTTTACCTTAATCCTATTCTTTAACCCTAACCCCTAACTTTACCAAAAGATCTTAATCTTAATACCAAAAATTAGCCCCTAACCCACCTAAATGGTAACACCCAAACCTTCTAACACTTCATCCTAAATCTAAACATGAAATTTACATTTATCACTTCAGGCCATGTGTCTGAAGATTTGCCATTATCCAGGTCAAATGTACAGTGTTCTAGTAGAGTTATTCCTGTCAAACCAATGCATTTCTCTGTTGTTCCAGACATTTCTTGGATAAGTGGTGAAACATTTTGAACAAAAGAGAAAGATCAAATTGACTAGAATAACACATGAATCAATCTGCATCAAAGCGCCATATATTAAAAAAATACTTGCCAGCTCATTCTTCCTGTGACCGGCATTGTAAATATTCCCATTCCTCTTGTCTCCAAAGAAACTTTCAGGAGCTCTTTACTTACATAACAGCTCTGCACTGTGGTGGTTCCTTCACACTAAAGGTCAGACAGAATGATTAAATTAATGGCCAACGGGCCTCTTAAGCTTCTAAAAAATGAGTCCGCTTTATTACCGTAAGGCTCAATGCGCAGTTTCTTTTGGTAATTGCATGCGTGATAAAGTCAGTGAACCATTGACTATTGAATACCAAAATATTTCAAGCAGAAAGTTCAAGCAGAGCTTGTAAGTCATAATTTACCCAACAATAAGAGCCACTAATCAGCAAGATTAAAGTCAAAGGATTTAAAACACAATACATGGGACCTGGGTAGCTCAGTGGTAAAACACTGGCTACCACACCTGGAGTTTGCTGGTTTGAATCCCAGGGTGTGTTGAGTGAATCCAGTTGGGTCTCCTAAGCATCCAAATTGGCCTGGTTGCTAGGGAGGGTAGAGTCACATGGGGTAACCTCCTCGTGATTGCTATAAGGTGGTTCGCTCTCGGTGGGGTGCATGGTGAGTTGGATGTTGTTGCCGCGGTAGGTGGTGTGAAGCCTCCACACATGCTGTGCCTCCAGGTTAATGTGCCCAGCGAGCCACATGATAAGATGTGTGAGTAGATGTCTCAGACACAGAGGCAGCTGGGATCCATCCTCTGCCACCCAGACTGAGGCGAATCACTATGCCATCAGGAGGACTTTGTGTGTACACTGGGAATTGGACATTCCAAAATTGGGAGAAAAAACCCCAAAAAACAACACTTGTGGCTGCCTCATTCAATTGGAAATGAGTTCCACAAAACTATGAAACACTGTTGGCACAGAAATAGCAGTGAAGAGCATGTTTTTTTTTTTTTTGCAAGAAATTGATACTGTGTAAAACTGAATCATTCAGATGGATGAACCTCATTGTAACCAGAGACACCACTGCCAATGTAAGCCCAGTGGCTTTGCTTTTTTTTTATTTAGAAACACACAAGACAGATGTGTTAAAAACAATTTCTCTAGTGATTGAAGGAAACTGCTCATTTGTCTGCCGGCCCCTACAGTTTAAATAATAGTATCGAGGATTTGTGGCATTTATAATCAATCTCCAACAAGATGTTCTTCGCAGAATATATGCCGTTCTATTAGATTGATTCTATAAAAGTTTCAACTGCATGGTACTGTATATTACATAATTTCACTACACATTTGTAGTGATGATATTGCATTAGTGCATTAATATTGTGACATTTGTATAAACAAGTGGCCTTCTAGCCTGTGAGTGGTAATTACACTCCTGATTTACATACACTTATGATGATTTAGAGAATATGATTTCATATGGATGAAGTGTTAAACATGGAGAGCAGCAACACGAGAGTGCATTATTCATGATTATTACCCAGCTGTCTTCAGGGCCCCTGCCCTTATGAAAACACAAATATATGGCATTACATCTTGCTCAGCTTTCAGTGTATTTTTGCAGAGAGTTCGCAACTTTTCACATGGCCTGTGTGGGTACCTGTATGATGGTCACAACCAGACTTTTTGACTTTCGGCATACATTTGGTCCACATCTCAAAACAAAAACATTTCCTTAAAAATTATAATGTAAACAAAAAACTTTCCTTATAAAGATACATTTACCTACACTTACCTAAAAAAAAGGTATTTAAAGCGTGATCAATGGAAACATAAAGGCTTCACATTGCAACCCCCCAATGTTCAAGCCAAATATACACCCTTGAATTCAGCTAAATTAAAATCATGAGTCAGTGTTATAAAAGAAGCAATCCAAACTGTATACAACTCTATAATGTTAAAGTCAGACCTCTCTTCCTCTGAGGCTCTCACATTCCCACTTTCTCTAGAAAGTCCTGTTTGTGAGAGTAAAAATCTAAATACAGAACATTAAAAAAAAAAAAAAGCACACAAAGGCTCAAATTGCCAGTGACAGCTGGTGGCAACTATGACCTTGTTAAAAAAGTATGAATCTTTGCATCTCCAAATGTACAAAAATAATACTTGCTGGATGTTTGACCGAAACAACAGTTCTTCTTAATTATCTGGAAACAATAACTATTCAAGTGTCTCCATGGTGACAGGAAGTAAGACAGAGGGATACACAGATGAACTCAAACACAGTCAAGCAGAGCTCAGTTTTACTTTTACACAAATATATCTCTCAGGTAATCTTTAAAACTTTTATAAGATGTTGACTAAAAGCTATTTAGGTGATGTAGCTCCCTCAGCTGGCCAAAGAGAGAAAATGCATCTGTTTGCAAAACTTCCTCAACTGTCACTGTACTATAAAAACACACACAGAATGATGTAAATGAATCAGTCTAATGGTGGGATGTTTTCCCTGCTGGAACATCCAGCTCAAGCTGGTAGCTGTATTTTTGGAACATGATACAAGCTGGTCCAAGTTGGTCCTTAGCTGGTCGACCAGCTACCATGTTCCAAAAAACAGCTTGACCACCTTGAGCTGGTATGACAAGCTGATAGCTGGTCTCCCAGCTTGTACCAGCTAATAACCAGCTTGGACCAGTTCATGACCAGCTTGGACC
The DNA here is from genome assembly GCF_019703515.2 of Myxocyprinus asiaticus. Lineage (NCBI taxonomy): Eukaryota > Metazoa > Chordata > Actinopteri > Cypriniformes > Catostomidae > Myxocyprinus > Myxocyprinus asiaticus. The sequence continues at coordinate 52,455,073 of NC_059351.1, forward strand.
AACTAGAAACCAGCTACCATATTCAAATACACAGCTACCAGCTTAAGCTGGATTTTCCAGCATGGGTTTTCAATCAGTTAATGGACAGACAGACAGAATGTGCAGAGAAAGGTCAGTGTATAGGAGATTACTAGTACTAGAACTTTGCAGGCATCTTTCAGTGAAATGCTCGTAAGCCAACAGACCTTTTTCACAACAGCACCATCTTTGATTTTTGACGGTAATGACAACAAGGCTGCAAGGGATAAACTTACAGTTTCTTCAGTGGGATTTTGGATCGTTCTGCAGAATAAAAACATTGAAAAAAATATCTTTCCAAGAACATTAGTAGATAAAAAACTCCAGACAACATTTGTTGTGGAAAATCAGATGGGATCTAGATGCTGTATACCGTTAAAAATGGCGCTACTGTGAATGAGAACGATATCTTATTTCCATTGATTCAAGTACATTTAGCCCAGAAAGAAAATATTGCAACTTATCTAGTCATATTTTCTCTTCTACGTGTAGGTAACATCTTAATGTTGTTTTAAGTTATTTAACAGTATAAAGTTATTTTTTGACTAGTCAAAAGGGAATTATACTATTTGTCTTGAAATATCTCACCTTAGAAATACGCGCCACTCCAATCAACCGCACGCATGCGCTGTTCCGGTGGGGTAGTCGAGCGCGGGAAAGGCGGAGCAAAAGCATGAAACCATTGGCATTTTTACATATAAAGTTGAGATTTGAATGAAATTATCAATTCAAATTTGCCCTATTGTTCTTATTAAATGAATCAGATAAGCAATTTTTCTTTACTAAAATTAACTAAGCTAATATAAAAATCAAATAAAAAAAATAAAAATACAAACACAAAAATGTTTTATGATAATACAGCAAGCCGGGGCGTAGCACTCATTTCAAAAGTGAGGGGGGCAGAACGATTAGCGCAAGATGAACAAATATATTAAATATATATTTTAAGGCTCTCATCAAAAATTTTTAATTGAATAAATTACACGATTGACCAGTGTTAACTTTTGCATTTACACATTTGCTGTATGAAAGACACAGCGTAAACACATTTGTACTGTGAAAAAGTGTGGGGGGCGAACTTTTTTATTGAAATTGAGGGGGACACGTTTCCCACATCCCCCACGTATTCTCCACCCATGCAGCAAGAATGTTCTCTGGTGTCATTCATGTTTCTTTAAGTAATGACTTATCATTTATGCTTGCAATAAGCAAACATGTGAATTGCAAATGAAAGAAGCTGTAACTCCCAACATATCAAAAATGTTTTTCTTGTGTTAGTACTTTTATTTAAATGCCTTCTCTTTTAGACTAAATACATTGTCATTGTATCTTGTGACAATGACAGCAGTACAGTTCAGACCAGTTTCAGCTTTCTTTTAGTCTGCATATTTCCTTTTTTTTTTTTCTAGCGATGAAGGGAGCAGTAAATCTGTTAAACATATTTACACATCAATTTGTAGACAAATAATTTTCGTTCCCAGGTAAACACAAACTCGTTTGTGTGCAAGCAGATCACCTCCATTCACTTCACCCTTTGGTGGTCACCATTAGATAAGACTCCTCATCTCCAGACATAAAATAATAATTCAAGTTTTCAGATTGCATTCATAGTCTAAAACCGTCAAACAGCTCCTGTTTTAGTTGTGCCCAACCGGAATATACCAATATGGTAATTTACCAACTTAATCTAAAGTTAGCTTTATTTAGAATATTTAGTTATCACAAGCACAATTTAAGAAAACGAGTTGAGTCCAGTTATACAGGACCGAACCTTCGAAATTAATTACCAAGTAATTAGTGCAAATTAATTCACTAAATGCCCCTTTCACCATGGGACTGATACAACTATAAGCACATTTGCTGAAACTACAGTAGCTCTAAAATTATTATTACTGTCACAGATGAGTCACAGAAATATAATAAACAGAAATACTATTAGAAAATTAAAGCAGAGCACCAAAAAGAGAAATGTGTTGATTCATCAGTAACTGCTCACTCTGACAATTAGTGTGATGTGATTTAAATGAATAGTTCACCCCAAAACAAAAATCCTATCATTTACTCGCCACCACAAAATAAAATATTCTGATGAATCTCTCTGCACAACTGAAAAGAGCAACAGCAGAGAGGAAGATTTCCAGTGAATAACTACTAAAATTTTGGTCTGCTTCTCACAAGTGCACATGTCATGCTTAACAGCTCAAAAAACTAAATTCACTGTATGGGAAAAAGCAGCATGCACAATGAGCTAATATTTCTTTTTATGATCCATAGAAGAAAGAAAATGATATGGGTTTGGAACGACATGAGGGTGAGTAAATGATTACAGGATTTTCATTATTGGGTGAACTATTGTTTAAAACCTCTCATCACATTACAGTAGAATGATTTCAGAACAGTTGTTTTTTTCAATCATCATACGTTCATTCATAATCTAAAAATAATCTATCCTAATAACACCTAGAATCTTAAATCATGAAAAAACGAGTGTAAGGCCATCTATTCCCAGAAGATCCAGTTCAGTCCTTCCTCATAGCTCCGGTGTGCCACATTCACAGGTGCCCGCTGTGGTGGATGTTCCTGGAGTCACGCCAGCTGTTTTGGATTTGTATTAAACACAAGAGAGAGCTTTGTCACTGTGTAGTGTGTAAAAGTCCAGATTTGTTGTCATTGTCATGGAACTCAAGGGCAGCTTGAAGAGGACGTCAACAGGAGACGATCAAGAGGTCAAAGTTCAGCTGATCACTCTGATGCCAAAGTATTTCTTCAGCTGCTCCAGGAAGACAAACGTCAGGATTGTGTGAGGAATCAACCGGATCCCGGCCGGAACTAAACCCTGCGATGTGATTGGACAGCGAGAAAGGCGCATTTTCAAAATCATTCAAACTGAAACCCACAGTATTTTATTACAGAATTGTAGAAATGAAACAACTTGTGGTGCGTCAATACCTTGTAAAAGGCCATTGGTCCAAGTTTGGCAGTTTCAGTCAGGCAGTGCATTACACCCTAATGTAATGCAAAAAAATAAAATAAAAAATATATAATCACAGCATGAGTGATTTAACATCATGATAATTGTATGTATCATTGTATAGTTATTTCTGCTGGAAATCCAACACACAAAAAATAAAAAATATATTTTACATAAATCATACAGTGATCTTATCAATTGAATACTTAAAATAATTGAATACAATATTAAATACAAAGGAAAGATAATTCATCTCATTTATTTATTTTTATGGAACTTGATGGACACAAATAAATAATAATACATACAAATATTACAATTATTCATAATAAATTCCAGTGTCAGAAATAAACTTTTCAATTAAGGGGCGATATTTGGCAACTAGATTTAATTTTCAGGGGCATTTTATTTATTTTTTTTCCTTTATGGGGGCATATGTTTTTTAAAAAGAACATTTAAAACAAATTAAGCCTCATCCGTTATTGTCAAATACACCAATTTAATCAATTCATTAATACAGATTCTCAAGATAGAATCTATATCCTCTTGCCCTGAGAATAAAATGAAAATCAACTCATATTTTATGCCAATAATATGTAAAACTAGGACTGAAATAGAATATTAAGTACTATATCAGAGGTTACACTTAAAAAACAAAATTATTCATTATGAGGGCATTTTTTTTGCACCCACATTTTGAATATCGTGGTCATTTTTGGTGGCATTTTTGCCCTGAGCGTCACCTGATTTCTGACCCTGGTCATTAGGGGTTGGGTATTGATACAGATTTCCCAATTCGATTTCGATTCACAAGCTCTCAATTCGATAACCGGTTCTATATTGATTCATAAGGGTATATTTCGGTTACAGTGTCCATTTTGCTTAATATAAAAAATTAAAAAAATAAAAAGTCTCAGCTAATGCTGTTAATTATGCAGTGGACCTTCTGATCTTCTGTAAGCCTTCTAGGTACAATTCGAAAATACACATTTTACAAATTATATTTATCATTAGTTTTTTATCATATTGGTCACATTTTAGCTTTTGAAAGATATTCAAATTCAGTGTATTCCATCAACACATTTCTTAAAATTGCATATATTATATTGCACATATATTTTTGTTACATGTTTATTGTTAACATTAATAATTTGTACTATTTACAAGTACTTACATTGATATGTAGAAAATGAGCTAAATCGGTACTGTCTCTTTAAGACTACTTTTCAGCGATCGAATATTAACGAGAGAGGACGTGCACGGTTTCTTTAGCGCATCCGTGCTATGTGTGATTAGAATGAATGTTTCTTTTATGTTGTTTCTGATCAACAACTGACTAAAGAACAGGTATGGTATTAAGGGACATTATTCAATGACAAATGGATTGTGTGGATCTCGTCTTTGGACACACAGAACGAGTCAATCTTTTAATCTGCAGAACTTCTTCACCACTATACTACTCAATCACTGCTGAGTGAAATCTGAGAGTTTACCAGCCAGTGGCTAATCACAGCCATTTTTAGTCACGCAGAGCAAAATTTAGTCACATATGTGAGAGATTTACAGGCATAGTAGAGCGCTGCACACAAATCTTGGGATTTAAAGAATCGATATCGAAATCGTTCAAACGAAGATCGCGATGCATCAGAAAATCTATATTTTTATCTAGTCGTACTACTCATAGCCCTACAACAGAAAGCAAGATAAAGAGAAGGACTGAGTGATTAAAAGAGAAAGAGAACTCACTCTGTATTCTCCTTTAGAGTTCATTAATCGTGTCTTTAACACGTCCAGCGGCTGACAGAGGAATGTCGCACAACCTCCCTGTAACAAAGAGAGACAGACATGTCACCGATGGCATAAAACTAACAAGAATCTTAAAAAATGATGAATCCGATTCTGTCAGATAATCATCAAAATGTTCTTACGACTGACTGGACAATCAGAGGCCTTCATACTCACAGCAATGAAGCTGGACAGGAAGTGGGTGAGTATGTTATCTCTCATGAGTCCTGTGCCCAACACCAGCTGCTTTGCCTGGTCATAACACGCCAACTGGGAGAGAGAGAGAGAGATACTGTCAATATCCACATCATCAACAATCCCAATCTGTGACCATTCCCAGCATGCAATGCTCTCTCACCTGTCCGACAGTGACTAAAGCTCCTCTGCTAGACGCCATAGTGGCTCCTGAGAACAATTTCCTGGTGCCCTCTGAGAGCGAGAGAGAATAAAGACAGGATTATAAACATGCATGTTGAGGGGTACAGTGACCCCAAAAACTATTTGGACACTTAAAATCAACGTTTATTCAAAATTGATCAGTTTGATCACACAGGATATGAATTACAGATATCAACAATTCAGTTTTCATTAGTTAAAATTAAAGTTATTGTTATTCCTCACAGAAATACTCATTATTGATGTCAAAAATGTAATTTCAACTAGTAAAAACATAATTCATAATTCTTTGTAACTGCATTTTAACTAGAGGAATTTCACAATGATCCGTCATTCACTCCTGTTCAAAACGCAGTTACAGATTTCCAAGATTAATTTCTTAATAGTTGAAATTCTAATTTAACAAATCAGCAATGCACTTGTTACTAGTGCAAATGTCCCTTCCTGATATCAACAACTGAATTACAATTAGTGTAAATGATCTCTGTAAATGTGTTTCATATGGCAAGCCGAATTGACATTTATTCACTCGCAAGATATTTTCACTAGTTAAAATGCCAATTCCTGATATCAGAAAGGTAATTAACTACTACTGAAAGTGCTCATTTGTGATATCAGTAATTACATTTGCACTTGTAAAAATGCTTATTGTTGATATATATATAAAAAAAAATTTGCTTTCGCAGAAATGCTCATTCCTGATATCAAAAATTTAATTTCAACTAGTAAAAACATATTTCTTAATATTTGTAAATTTTTACAAGCAGAATTTCACAATGATCCGTTATTCACTCCTGTTCAAAAGGCAGTTACAGATTTCCAAGATTAATTTCTTAATAGTTGAAATTCACATATCAATGCACTTATTACTAATAAAAATGATCATTTTTAATATCATGAATTATAGTGTTACTAGTGCAAATATACAGTACATTCCTTATATCAACTGAATGACAGCTAGTGAAAGTGCTCATTTTTAACATCTGTAAATGTATTTCAACATGTAAGATTTTATATTTCAGGTATCTGGAATCAGATTTCAGATATCAATAAACTGGAGAGTTATTAAAGATATCTATAAAGGCTTTCTTACTAGTAACAATCATATTATAGATTTAAAAAAAAAAAAATAAAAAAAATAAAAAAAAACATTGCCACTAGTTGCAATTTAATTATTGATTTCAAGAATGATCATTTGCACTTGTAACAATGCAATTATTGATATCAAAAACAATATTTTTTACTAGTAAGAAATGCATTGCTGATACAGTTGTGCTCAAAAGTTTGCACACCCTGGCAGAAATTGTGAAATTTTGGCATTGATTTTGAAAATATGACTGATCATGCAAAAAACTGTCTTTTATTTAAGGATAGTGATCATATGAAGCCATTTATTATCACATAGTTGTTTGGCTCCTTTTTAAATCATAATGATAACAGAAATCATCCAAATGGCCCTGATCAAAAGTTGACATACCCTTGAATGTTTGGCCTTGTTACAGACACACAAGGTGACACACACAGGTTTAAATGGCAATTAAAGGTTAATTTCCCACACCTGTGGCTTTTTAAATTGCAATTAGTGTCTGTGTATAGTCAATGAGTTTGTTAGCTCTCACGTGGATGCACTGAGCAGGCTAGATACTGAGCCATGGGGAGCAGAAAAGAACTGTCAAAAGACCTGCGTAACAAGGTAATGGAACTTTATAAAGATGGAAAAGGATATAAAAAGATATCCAAAGCCTTGAAAATGCCAGTCAATACTGTTCAATCACTTATTAAGAAGTGGAAAATTCAGGGATCTCTTGATACCAAGCCAAAGTCAGGTAGACCAAGAAAGATTTCAGCCACAACTGCCAGAAGAATTGTTCGGGATACAAAGAAAAACCCACAGGTAACCTCAGGAGAAATACAGGCTGCTCTGGAAAAAGACGGTGTGGTTGTTTCAAGGAGCACAATACGACGATACTTGAACAAAAATGAGCTGCATGGTCGAGTTGCCAGAAAGAAGCCTTTACTGCGCCAATGCCACAAAAAACCTGGGTTACAATATGCCCGACAACACCTTGAAACGCCTCACAGCCTCTGGCACACTGTAATTTGGAGTGACGAGACCAAAATAGATCTATGTTTGGAGAAGGGTCAACAAGGTCTATATTGAAAAGAATACCATCCCCACTGTGAAGCATGGTGGTGGCTCACTGATGTTTTGGGGGTGTGTGAAAGGCATGGGGAATCTTGTGAATGCAGCATGTTATCAGAAAATACTGGCAGACAATTTGCATTCTTCTGCATGAAAGCTGCGCATGGGACGCTCTTGGACTTTCCAGCATGACAGTGACCCTAAGCACAAGGCCAAGTTGACCCTCCAGTAGTTACAGCAGAAAAAGGTGAAGGTTCTGGAGTGACCATCACAGTCTCCTGACCTTAATATCATCGAGCCACTCTGGGGAGATCTCAAACGTGCGGTTCATGCAAGACGACCAAAGATTTGCATGACCTGGAGGCATTTTGCCAAGACGAATGGGCAGCTATACCACCTGCAAGAATTTGGGGCCTCAGACAACTATTACAAAAGACTGCACGCTGTCATTGATGCTAAAAGGGGCAATACACAGTATTCAGAACTAAGGGTATGCAGACTTTTGAACAGGGGTCATTTCATTTTTTTCGTTGTTGCCATGTTTTGTTTTATGATTGTGCCATTCTGTTATAACCTACAGTTGAATATGAATCCCATAAGAAATAAAAGAAATGTGTTTTGCCTGCTCACTCATGTTTTTTTTAAAAATGGTACATGTATTACCAATTCTCCAAGGGTATGCAAAGTTTTTAGCACAACTGTATGTGAAATTGGAATTTCAACTATTAAGAAATTAATTGTTGATATCTGTAATTTGTATTTTAATGACAGATCATTGTGAAATTCTACTAGTGAAAATGCAATTACAGATATCAAGAATTACAGTTTTTAATAGTTACATTTTTTTATGTTTTACATCAAGAATGTGCATTTCTGCAAGTGATGGCTTCATTTATTTCAAGAATCAAGTTTTTACAAGTGCAAATTTTATTACTGATATCAAACAGTACCACTTTCACTAGTGAAAATGTAACAGTTGATTTCAGCAATTCATATCCTGCAATGATTCAAAGCTAATTTGGCTTGTGATAGTTCAACATGTTATACAGTGTTTAGTATTTTATCTGGAAATTGATTTCAGATATCAATAAATTGAAAAACAATTAAAGATTTCTTAACCCTTGTGCGTCAATAAAAAAGTCAAAAAAAAAAAAAAAAACTGCCTTTTTATATTATTATATATTTATAACTATTATATATTAATATTATTTTCCATTTTCACTGACTTAAATTTATTAACCAACATCTGAATTGATCATAACTACCAAATATTCATTCATTTTCAGGATTTTAACCCTTTAAATGCCAGTTTGTTTACATAATGCCACTGTTGTTTGTTTGTTTTTTTACACACACACACACACAGACACACACACACACACACACACACACACACACACACACACACACACACACACACACACACACACACATTTCTCAATACACACATGCAAAACACACTCTGACATCCATACCAACACACCCACACAATTTTAGCTGCATCATTTATTCAACTGGTCCGCAGTGCTCTATAATACAGCAAACAGAGAATAGGGGAAAAGCTTGTATTTGCTCCATAGGCTAAACATGAGAAAAATGGCACCATCTGGTGGAAAATATTAAAAATTTATATTTTGAAGCCAGGGCTCCAGAATGAAAGCATAATGTCATAGAATTCATGATTTGATGCTTTAATGGCACTGGGATCAAATATTGCAGTTTCAATGGGTTTCAATGGGGACATTTTTGTCCTGAAGGTTCTGAGTGTAACTATTGTGTGTACACAGTGTATTATAGATGTATTATAGGAACTGAGGTTGAAATATCAAAATTCCCCAAAAAATACACACATTTGGCAAAATTTATGCTGTTGGCATTAACACGAAAAAATAAAACTGAAAAAGACAAAAATGTCCCAAAGGTCGTACAAGGTTAAAAGGCTTTATTACTAGTTATAATCCCATTACAGTTATCTGAAACTAACATTGTCACTAGTGAAAACCAAATCAATTTTATTAGTTAAAATTCCATTTCCTTTAATATCAAGAATGGGCACTTCTGCGAGTAATAACGGCATTTTTCCTAATGCAAATATAATTACTTCTATCAAATGTTAGCACTTTCTCGAGTAGTCTTTCCATTGCTGATACCAGGAATTAGCATTCTGACTAGTGAAAATTGAGTTGTTGATTTCTACAATTCATCCTGCACTAGATGTCAGAAGGGATTGTAATACATGTTACTTTCTCAATATATGCAAATCTTTCATGCAACAATAAAACAAAGGTTCTCACCTTCCCTCCAAACTCTGAAGAGTCCGTCCAGTGCATGTTTATAGCTGTGTGAGAGAGAGAAACTTGATTAAGATAAATCACATTCTCACTGTCTGGACTGTAAAGATTCTGATGTTTGAACACACTCACTTTCTCCGCTGCTCTAGAGGCAGTTTCACATCGTTCTGCATCCTGCAGAGAAGAATTACATGAAACACATTTAATCCAGGCAAAGTAAGGCACACATCAGCTACAAAAGTTTGAGTTGTAACAACACACACCGAACATTAACCATGTCTGCAGGAGTCCCGATGAAACCCCCCGTGAACCCTGCAGAGAAACAGAGAGTGTGTGAGTTTGTGGTTGTTTGTAATTATATTTGGGCCACTGCATGCGTGTTTACCTCCAAATGCTCCCAGCAACACTTTCTGATAGAAAGGCATCGGCCCCTGACCGCCACTGCCCATCATATCTCTGACGGTTTCATAGATGGCAAAGCGAGTGAGAGAATACGACATCTACAGAGTCAAACAGAGAGAGGAGATTGTTTTTGAGATCGTATATCACCAGCTGTGTTGTTCAGCATGTCCTTTCTGGTATCAAATGTAACTACACCCAGCAGAATTGATCCTCTCATGTGATAACGGATAACACTCAGTGTTTGAGTTTGTGTTTAAACTCAATGTACTGATGTGCTGAAATTTCAGTCGTCTTCACAGGTGACCTCTAATGGGGAAAAAGTGTGTATGTGAGAATTATAGAGTAGAATGTTGTATAAGTGATCTCAGTATTGCATTTCTGATCAGAACATGAGTGATTCTTTCCAGAGCAGCTGCTGTGTGTAATGATAGCTCAGTATTCCCAGTGTGAATCAAACTCATCTCAGCTCAGTTTCTCACCTGTCTGCAGAGGGAGGCACTGAGACCGTTGTAGAGCGCCAGCACGCCGTCGTTCTTCACCACGTGCATTGCCATGCCAACCATCCTCATCTTCACCTCCTGCTGCGTCTGCAGGTGCACCTGTGTATATAAAACTCAGCTGACTAAAGCTGGAAAATGCTTCTTATAATAGGGTGACCATATTATGGTTTTCCTCAAAGAGGAAGCTGTTTGGTGTTTGACGCTGAGCTGAGCTTCCAAGTCACTGAGGGAACTGATTGAGCAGTTGGTTACCAGTTGGTTACATGTAGCTTTGAACGCAATCAAAATATTGTGTCGTGCGAGAAGTCGGGATCTAAAGGGAAGGTTTTAAAGCAATGCAGTTCATGTTACATCAGTGCTGAACAGCATAGTTGCACAGCTCAAATGTGAAAAAAGTGAAACTATGTTCACTCAAGCATTATTTACCTACCCCAACATGCAGTAACTCCAGTGGCTAAAACGCACAAACACCATTGAAACTTGAGCACATAAATGTATCTGAACTAACATCTGTCCATACACACTCGGGCTGTGTCTCGTTTGGAGGGCTGCGTCCTCCGGAGGTCGCATTTGTCAGCCGCATACGTCACCGAGGCTGTCTCGTTTCAGAAATGCGAGTAGGACACTTCGAATGCGACCTTCTTTCACGGGAATTCGGAGGATGCATGAGGTGTATCCTTTTTGGGCACTCTCAACCCACAATTCTTTGCTTCAACGGAAATGTCTAAAAAAAAACAATGACGCCAATTTGCCCGTAAATATGATGTTCAAACGCAAGGAATGTTAATTCCCAAGTTGAAGTACCTCAGTAGATGGGTGCAGAGTATATAATATGTATAATTATATTAATATTTAATTCAAATAAAGTATTAGACTAAAAGTACACCTGTAAAATCTATTTTCTTTTCTCTTTACATCATATCAATTCTCCTAAAATGTACCTCATGCATTCCCTTCTAAAGGGACTTTGTTCCCTTCTCACTCAAAACGCTCGCGCTTGTTAAAGAGTGGCGTGCCGTCATAGCAGCCATGTTACGTTACGTTTCCGTTTGTCCTACGAAGGCCATCTCGTTTAAATGAGGCTTGTTTAAAGGAGGACGCTCTGTATACTGCAGCCTTCAAAGGACACGTCCTACCTAGCACGCAGCCTTCAAAACGAGACACAGCTTCTAACACTCTCTACTGCACTGTGAAATAGTTTGAGTGAATGCCAACCCATGCCAACCAGGTTTCGACCATTTCAACAATCTAGGGCCAACAATCCAGGTCAGCAGAGAAAAAGACATTTTAATCTAGAAAAGTTCTTAAAAAACTTTGAATGTTGGCTTGACAAAGCTGAAAGGTTTAAAGAGCCTTAACTTTGTTAACTTTGAACATCAACTTTGGTCAAACTTCTTCTATATTCAAGCATTGAAGCCTATTTAGAAAATCATAGATAAATTATAAACCAAATTATTATTTTCTTTCCTGTACTGTCATTAAAAGTATTTGTTTTTATGGAATTTAAGGTGAAACTATTTTTAGATGTTATTAGCAAATGTATCATGAAAATCAATAGTCCTCATTACATTTAAATATGGATGACGTAATTAACACGTTAAATTAGTGTGATGAATTATATAAAAATGCTTAGAAAAAAGAAATTACATGATAATACATGCCTTGATCTGTACAGAAGTTTCGTAATAAGGAACGCTATTACCATCAGAACAATTCAATCTTGATTTGTTTTTTGTTTTTACGGATTTACGAACAATATATGCATATGATGTCATGTATTTTAATGATCAAATTTTCATATTTAGTATTCATTATATGTATTGTTATTTTAATTATTATTTACTAATATGTTTTTAAGGGCATTTCTCAGTAATTGTTGATATGCGATTACTTCGATTAATTAAACAGCACAACATACAATTAATTCGACTAAAAATTGTAATCGACTGACAGTCTAATTTCTTAAATGTCCATAAAGTTACCCTTTCTGCTTGTAATAAAATATTTGTTGTATATTTTTTGTGTTAAATTGTGTTGTGAATTCAGAACTTCCACTTAAGGTCTAAAAAAAAACAGTGGTAAAAATGTGCGACCCAAAATGCACAGTTTGCAACGTTTTCCAAAATTCACCCCAAAACAAAATATGCACAACAATATCCATTGGCTTTCTTAAAAACACTTTCGAGAAGGAGAAAAAAATCAGTGCTTGGGTTTCTGAGTGTTAAGTTTGAAAGTTACCGTTGTGACATACAGACTTCCTAACCCAAGTTTGTGCTGAAAGAGATACCACTGTATTCTGTACCATTGTATTTGCCAAAAAATCTATAACAAAACCCATGGCAATGCCATAGTACTCCAAGTAAAGGAAGGTCATATGCTCTGATACGTCTCATGAGAGGTCTACTCGTATTCCATTAAACAAACTGTTCTCTGATAGGTAACTGGCTGACCTTACAGATAAAGTGCCGCTGACTTTGGACATTACAACAAACTGTTCTTATGACTTTAGTCAATATAATGTATGCTTGTGGTGTCAAACAGGGAGCTTATCAGTGGATTTTGTTTTGGTTTTATGAAGTCCAAACAAAATCTAGGACAATTATGCCTTTTATCTTCATAGATAAACATGAGAGCTCTCATACGATTTCAGATGGAGTAAATCTTGCTGTACGCTGGAACACTACTCTCTCAACTACTGGCTGCTATGCTGCTTTTTGGCCACCTGATATTTTCTGTGCCAAAATTGTGTTGTGAAACTTTAAGTAAAATGCAGTTAAAGTTTTCTCCTGTTCTGTCCTCTCTGTAGCAGAGCAGAGGTGAACTCCAGCACAAGGTAAGAGGCCACGATTGAAAGACCACAAGATAATCAAAGTCCACCAAACTGGACTCAACTGGATCTGCACACAAAAACACTCTCTGTTCACTAACACACCACACACACAGTGTACAAGCAAATGGCAGACATATGCTCATTGCATACGTGTGTAACTCACCAAGAATCTGGACAAAAGCATGCATGGACTTCCATATCTCTTCTACACACACACATTGATGTTCCAGTATAATCGCATAGCAGAAACTGTAAGATTCCTTTCTCAATGAAAGCATCTGAGACAGCATTACTCAGAACAGTTAAAGCTGATCTTAAAATATCACTGGCCTTTATTATAAAAAGAACATTTGTAGCCTTTACTTTAGACTTGTATGCATGTGATATACTCATTGTTCTAAACTATAAACCATTAAAACAAGTGGCACACCAGTTACAGCAACACAATGAGGCTTTTTATTTCAACAGAACCAAGATATAAAGAGCAGCAGGTCTGTAATCAGAGCACTGAGACATGTGGCTACTAGAACAAAGTCATTTATGTCTGCATGTCCTTCAACACGACTTCAAAATACCCTTTGCTACTGCTGCAAACCTGAGACTGAGAAACCAACCTTTCGGCTATAGAGGACCCCAAAAGAGGCTATTAAAAATGATCACAAATAAGACTTATCCTAAACGAGATCTCAAATTAGGGATCTACCAATATGGCCAATGCAAATATCTGGAGTTGAGGTTTATATAATTCTATTTAACTCATTTAACTGCTTAAATTAAACGTAAACTTATTTTACACACTATTTACTCAAAATACAAAGAAAAAAAGAAAAAAGTATTTGAAAACTGAAAATGTTTATTATCCACTGATAAGGCTGTCGGAAGATTTTCAAACCAATACACTTAAAGTAAAACATACTCTACGCAGGTACGTGAACACAGATGCGTTTAGCCACTAGAGGTCGACCGATTAAGGAAGTGGAGTAGTAGTAGCTGTGAAGGGTACTGACATAGAGCATACTAAATAAATCAAATCCCAGATGCAGTTTATTAATCATAAAAAACATTAAAAAAAAAAAAAAAAAAAAAACTAAACAAAAAAAAAACAATAATAACCAGAAAAATTTAAGATTTGGTGCAGATCGCATGACTGTTAACTATAAACAAGCCTGAAACCGGGGACACTTATTTTGAAATGACGGAGACTTGACTCCAATACAATGCTCTATATTGAGGTATTAACCAAATTAAGCCTTTTATCTAATTTGATTACTTTCAGATTACTTCTGACCTACCTTTATTTGATGTCACAATCATTCAAGTTGGATAGTTTTGTACCATTTTGACATACAATTGAAGTCATTGGTTTACATACACTTAGGTTGAAGTCATTAAAACTACTTTTTTTAACCACTCCACAGATTTTATATTAGCAAACTATAGTTTTGGCAAGTCGTTTAGGACATCTACTTTGTGCATGACACATTTGTGAATTTTTCCAACAATTGTTTACAGACAGATTGTTTCACTTTTAATTGACTTTATGTGGGTCAGAAGTTTACATACACTAAGTTAACTGTGCCTTTAATTAGCTTGGAAAATTCCAGAAAATGATGTCAAGCCTTTAGGCAATTACCTTCTGATAGGAGGTGTACTGAATTGGAGGTGTACCTGTGGATGTATTTTAAGACCTACCTTCAAACTCAGTGCCTCTTTGCTTGACATCATGGGAAAATGAAGAGAAATCAGCCAAGACCTCAGGAAAAAAAAAAAAAAAAAAAAAAAAAAAAAACTGTGGACCTCCACATGTCTGGTTCATCCTTGGGAACAATTTCCAAATGCCTGAAGGTGCCACATTCATCTGTACAAACAATAGTACGCAAGTATAAATGCCATGGGACCACACAGCCATCATACCGCTCAGGAATGAGACGCATTCTGTCTCCTAGAGATGAACGTAGTTTGGTGCGAAAAGAGCAAATCAATTCCAGAACAACAGCAAAGGACCTTGTGAAGATGTTGGAGGAAACAGGTAGACAAGTATCTATATCCACAGTAAAACGAGTCCTGTATCGACATAACCTGAAAGGCTGCTCAGCAAGGAAGAAGCCACTGCTCCAAAACCGCCATAAAAAAGCCAGACTACAGTTTGCAAGTGCACATGGGGACAAAGATCTTACCTTTTGGAGAAATGTCCTCTGGTCTAATGAAAAAAATGTTTTAACTGTTTGGCCATAATGACCATCATTATGTTTGGAGGAAAAAGGGTGAGGCTTGCAAGCCAAAGAACACCATCCCAACCGTGAAGCATGGGGGTGGCAGCATCATGTTGTGGGGGTGCTTTGCTGCAGGAGGGACTGGTGCACTTCACAAAATAGATGGCATCATGAGGAAAGCAACATCTCAAGACATCAGTCAGGAAGTTAAAGCTCGGTCGCAAATGGGTCTTCCAAATGGACAATGACCCCAAGCATACCTCCAAAGTTGTGGCAAAATGGCTTAAGGACAACAAAGCCAAGGTATTGGAGTGGCTATCACAAAGTCCTGACCTCAATCTGATAGAAAATTTGTGGGCAGAACTGAAAAAGCATGTGCGAGCAAGGAGGCCTACAAACCTGACTCAGTTACACCAGTTCTGTCTGGAGGAATGGGACAAAATTCCAGCAACTTATTGTGAGAAGCTTGTGGAAGGATACCCAAAACATTTGTCCCAAGTTAAACAATTTAAAGGCAATGCTACCAAATAATAACAAAGTGTATGTAAACTTCTGACCCACTGGGAATGTGATGAAAGAAATAAAAGCTGAAATAAATCATTCTCTCTACTATTATTCTGACATTTCACATTCTTAAAATAAAATAATTATCCTAAATTACCTAAGAGAGGGAACGTTTTCTATGAATAAATGTCAGGAATTGTGAAAAACTGAGTTTAAATGAACTTGGCTAAGGTGTATGTAAACTTCTGACTTCAACTGTAAAAATAAAGAGAGGAAGAAAATACCTTTCATTTTCTATTACCAAAAAAAAAAAAAAAAAAAAAAAAAAGACTTACCAAATGTATGAGCATTGAATATGTAATATTTAATATGTAAAAATGTAATATATATATATATATATATATTAGATTAAGATAAAAAAAGAAGAATTACAGGGACCTGTAAGTTAGGCACAATTTACCGCTGTTGTCTGATTGCTACGTAATCATGAAAAGTAACTAATTTGATATAAATTATTTTCAAAAGTAATGTAATGGAATCTAATTACAAGTTCTTGACATTTAATCTGTTACTACCCAGCACTGTCTGTTGGGTGGATTTGAAACCCAAGTAGACTCTCTGAAAACCGCAATTAAATACACAAACACATCATGTGTGCAGCTGGTTGTTCAGCCAGCCCGATTCTCATTTCCCAGATCAAATGAGGCCGTGGATCCGTCTACCCCCATTCAGCACCAAACATTCATCGATTTAATCTGTAACATACAAATTCTCATGAGCAGCTGGGTTATTGTACAACACGGGTGCCATCTATAAATGTATATTCTGTAGTTGATGCCAACGTTTACTATGTGTTTAGATATGCTGTACATATGGACATGGATTTTGGGTGATATAATGTATAATTCAAAATACCTGAAGTTAACCTTAATCTAGGGCTGGGTGGTATGCGATATATATATTGTTATATTGACGGTATAAAGTGTCAACCGGTTGAGATTTTGCTATGTGTACTCAGATAGCACACGTACATCTCCGTCTGTCTCTTTAAGAGTGTTTACTCTGGAAAGCATCACAATCTACTTAACATCTGCTAAACATCTTAAAAAGATCAGATTTACAAACACTCTAAATCATAAACATCTCAAAGACATCTGCTGAAGGTCTTACTGACATCCGAGAGGAAACATATTACAGACGTATTGCAGATGAGCAAACAACCTAAAAAATACGTCTTCCAGATGTAAACACACACATCAAATAGACGTCTAGATGATGCTACCCCTGATATTACACGCACATCACAGACGTGTATTTGTAATACGTTTCCTCTCGGATGTCAATAAGACCTTCAGCAGATGTCTTTGAGACATTTATGATTAAGAATGTAAATCTGATCTTTTGAAGACGTTTGGCAGATGTTAAGTACATTGTGATGCTTTCCAGATGAAAAGATCTTTAACAGACGTCTCTGAGATGTATGTGTGCTATCTGGGGCAGACTGTGAAATGTGGCATATTGTTTATATAACATAAGTTTATTGTTAAGGTAAGGTTGATCTAAAACCAAGTGTTCATTCATTAAGCTTGAGATGGAACAGTATGATTTATTAACATCATAAAAACTCATACTTTGATATATCTTGATAGCATGTTTAAAATCTTACAAAAAATTACTTTAAGAAGACTTATCGACTGTCATAGAATGAGCCAGCTGATGTCAACGCAACGCGACGCGCGTCTCACCTTGACCAGGTCCAGCGGGTGCGTGCAGCAGGCGGCTCCGCATGACGCGATCCCACCGAAATACCAACGCGACATCCGTTTCTCCGTCATCTCTCCGGTTCCCGTTAATTTCCCT
This sequence comes from Myxocyprinus asiaticus, assembly GCF_019703515.2. NCBI lineage: Eukaryota > Metazoa > Chordata > Actinopteri > Cypriniformes > Catostomidae > Myxocyprinus > Myxocyprinus asiaticus. The sequence goes on from NC_059351.1 coordinate 52,472,986, forward strand.
CGCTCTCTGGCAGTACCGACGCGTCCTGTTCAATGCGGATTGACGCGTTTGACAGCTTGCGTGTGGATGATGACGTGAATCTTCAGCCCCGTCTGTGATTAGCGAGGTCGCGTGCTTACCGGTTATTCCGATGTGCACGAGACATCTCAAGTGCGTTGCATGCGTGACCTGAGCGCGAGGACAAACACGCGTCGCAAAGTTCACCAGCAGCCAATTGCTCGTAAGGGATCAGGAACGGCCTCCCGGTGCTCCGGATACACCTCCTGCCGACACACGCGCGCTATAATACAGACCGCAATAGAAAAACATTCATCCGTGTGTTCAGTGTTTTTGTACTAGCGTCAGTGCGATTAGCTGTTAAGTCTTAAAGAGACAGTAACCGCTGAGCTAATGGTGAGAGTGTGCTGAATTAATGCACTGTCGCTTTAAGATGACTCTCTTCCTCATTCTAAGATGTAACTTTTACAGGATACATTGTATCAACTACAATATAGTAGCACTGGTGTTGTTTAGTGTGAACTCGGTGAATCACACACTAAAAAAGCACTGTCATCATTATTCAGCTGACACGTTTTGACCCAGATTGTGCAACTTGTTTATGCTCCTCAATTTGATAATTTCCTTGTAGTTCACATGAGTTGAATGGTTTCATATTGCAAATTCAGAGCTGTAAGGCATGGCACTCTGCCAAACAGACTACAACTAGTATGAAATTCCCAATAAGCCTAATAAAACAGTGATGGGGAATAAAATAAGGTAGCATTAATGGTTATGGCAATACAACAATAAGAATATGCAGTAAAATAACAAACGAAATGGACCAGCAAGTGATGTAAAATAAATGGATGCTTTTGCAAATGGACATGAATAAATGAACTATATATATATATATTATGCCATCCCAGATGTGTGTGACTTTCTTTCTTCTACAGAACACAAACTGGGACTTTTAGAAGAATATTTCAGCTCTGTTGGTCCATACAATGCAAGTGAATGGTGACCAGATCTTTGAAGCTCAAAAAAGCACATTAAGGCAGCATAAAAGTAATCCAAACGACTCCAGTCTCCAGGCACAATCATGATTTCAAGCCTGATTACACTTCCTAGTGCTCGGTGTATGCGCAGAGTGCTATATGGTGCTAGGAAGTGTAATCAAGCTTGAAATCATGATTGTCAATAAAACTGCTGATGTCAAGATTTATGGTGAAAAAGGAGTTACATTTTGGTCTGTTCTCACATAAAACTGATTGAATCACTTCAGAAGACATGGATTAATCCACTGGAGTCTTATGGATTACTTTTATGCTGCCTTTATATGCTTTTTGGAGCTATATCTTCAGAAGTGCTATAATAGGTCTGGGTGAGAAACAGATAAAAATGTAAGTCATTTTTTACTCTAAATCTCCACTTTCACTTTCACATCTGAAAGAGTAAAAAAAGGACTTACATTTTGATCTGTTTCTCACCCACACCTATTATATCGTTTCTGAAGACATTGATTAAATCACTGGAGTTTTATGGATTACTTTTATGTTTGCTTTATGTGATATTTGGAGCTTCAAATTCTGGTCACCATTCACTTGTACTGTATGGACCTACAGAGCTGAGATATTCTTATAAATATCTTCAAATGTGTTCTGGTGAAGAAAGAAAGTCATACACATCAGGGATGGCATGAGGTGAGTAAATGATGAGGGAATTTTCATTTTTGGGTGAACTATCCCTTTAAGTATGGTTCAAATACTCTGATAGTGCAACCTGGGAGACCAATTCAAATTGCTGAGATTACAAGAAAACAAAACATGACTCTTTTAAGCTTTTATGCTATTGAAGATAAGTGTGTTGCACACATTTATCTCCCTGCATGGCCCCTGATCTTCATCCAGCTGTGCAAACAATCATTTATATAATATTGTTACTGTGTATTACCAAGTTAAAAGTGTAATTTAACAAAATGATGTTTCAATAAGAGATCAGTGCAGCTGGAAAGTCATGTTAGTAGTCTCCTTATCTGAACCTTTGCCTTTTATGTGCTGCAGTCATCAACAAAACTATTTGAAGTAAGATATCTATAGTCTCATAGGCTAGTCAATAATTGAAAATTACTCTTAATGTTTAACAGATGGGCCCTTACACTATTTTGTGCTAGGATTCCAGTTAGATTACTGTTGCTCTATTTTTATAATAATGCAAAGTAATACATTATATTTTATATTAATGTCAAATACATTTTGGTTCTTGTGTTGTGACCCAGAATTTGAAGGCATTGACTGACTCTGCCATCTTGTGGACATTCACAGTACTACAGCTATTGTTGCTGACATCAGAAGGGAGACCCTAACCTAACCTTACCCTAACCCCAACCATTTGTGGAAGTGGCGCCCACTTTTAGGAGTCCTCCCAAACCCCTTCTGGAGTAATCCCACCCCTTATGGAGTTTCCACGCCCCCTTCTGGAGTAACTCCCTCTTTTGGTGTTCCCGCCCCTGTTGCAGATCTCCGGGCTGCAGCTATACATATTTTGGAGGTCTCACCTTATCAATTATTTGTCTTTCCTAAGGTCTAACCAGCGAATACAGTTTGATGTATTAGGAACCATCAGACTTACATTTGGTGTAGTTTGGTGTAGAGTCCCTGGGATCACACATACGGATGAAATTTACTTTGTGTCACGTTGGATAAAAGTGTCTTATATGTGTAATATGTGTAAATTGACATGTAATCGATCCAAAATATTTCCCTAATGTACCCATGCTGACTGTTTCCATGGACTGGTTGTAAAGGAGATTTTTGGAACAGAACTGCATATTCTCCACTTCCTCCAGCATTATGACATCATGGGATTCTGAAACATAGTAGATACACTAATGTTTACTGTCCCTGTCTTGTATTCTGCTATTGTGTTGTGTGATTACTGCCAACACACTTATATACCAGGCGTGCATGTACAGTCAACACACATAAACATATGAAAAATATAGTATTACAATAGGTTTATTAGAACAATAAACAATATATAACATCAATAAATAAACATTTTACAATTATAAGATAATGTGACACCATTAATTATACTGTGCACTGACAAAAGACATAAAAAAACAATCTTTCAGACATATCACATAACAAATTTAGAAAAAAATGATTACAGATCTGAAAGTCAAGATGAAATAATAATAATAATAATAATAAATAGACCATATTTATTTTCCTAATGTATATTTCTGGTCTTATTGAGTTACTGAGAACATCCATGTTATTCAAAAGAGAGAAAAAAAATGTTTGTAATCTTTCATAATAACCTTGTCCAACTCTGAAACAAAGTTTTAGTTGTTTCTGTTGTCACCAAGCCCTCTTACTTTTTCAAAAACCTGCACAAAAAATAAAATAAAAAATATTTTAGCATATTTTTAAAATTTACACATTTCAATTTCATTTCAAAAATCAAATTGAACTGCGTAATCTTTAGCAAAATTTAGACAAATTAAAATATTATTTATTTTTTATTAAAGCTTTTCAATTTGATGTAATTTTGTTATGAAATTGAAATGCAAAAATCGTATTTATTTATTTATTTATTTGAGCGTGTCGTACTGAGACCATTTTTCACAATTCGATAATTTCTGGATGGATAAAAGTTCAACCCTTGTAAATCACTGTGAGCTGTCATCGGTGATTGTGTGGCAGACTGGGCTGAAGGGCTTTCCACACTGCACTTAACTCTGGGTTATTATTATTATTATTATTATTATTATTATTATTATTTATGTTTTCATTTTAGTTAGGAATTTCACTAATTAACTTGCCCTCAAAGCAATGATGAACTCCACAGTTTCTGTCAGCATCACTGAACCTGTTAACGAGGTTATCCTAATCATTCCTAGTGTTAACTTTAGCAAAAATAAATGGTCTGTATTGTTCACTCTTATCATGTGAAATAAGGATCTATGGTGCCAGTGCAATTCTGTAAACACCTCACAAAACTGAGTGTGACACACTTTGGAAATTTCAGAGGGAAATTCCCCACCCAACAGGTAATAACGTATAACCTATATGGCATTCTTAACTCCCTATTACACACCCGATTATGGTTTTATAGGATGCACTTCTTGCTTAATCAAATGCACTTGTAATTTTCAAGTGCATCTAAAGACCTTTATTTGTAGTCCTGATGTGTATAAGTAAAAGCTTCTGTATAGTGTTCAGTGTACTGCTCAGATATGCCGTCATTGCTCAGAAACACCTTACCTTTGAATGTCGCAACTGGCCAATCAGAGTCGAGTATTTCAGAGAAAGTAAATATTTGAAGAAAGTAGTTAGCTGTCCGACATATAATTAATACGTTTAAATATATTTAATATATCAAGGAATTGAAACATAATTGAAACAATCTATTTTTTACATAAATGATCTTGCCCCTTTCACAAACATTTAAGAAAAACAAACGGGGTAAAAGAATGAAGAAGAGCAAGTTACACAACAACAGTTGGTCTTAATTTTCCAACGGTTTTTAGAAGGAAACTAAATTTAACTGACAGTATCTACATGGTTTCAGTTTTGAGTGTTGTTCAGGTAATGCTCAGGTTAAAATGGAGACTGCGAGCTTGTTTTATGAAATGGGAACACACTATCCAGGTGAGCTAAAATGATTTGACAGGATATTTATATTAATGCAAATATACTATTTTAAGAGGGTTTATTTGATTACGTATGATTTATCAGCGCTTGTCACCTCATACTGTAAAATGCCACTGGCATGCTAATAGAGTACTGTATATATGATATGACCTCATTAACATATACACCTTTATTTAGCACAGATGGTTTACACGAGTTTATGTCTGTCCACTTATTTTGACATTTTGTCATGTAAGATCTCAGAATTGTGATTTTGGGGAAGACTGGAGCTGGAAAGAGCGCCACAGGAAACACCATCCTAGGAAAAACTGTGTTTACAGAAGATTTATCTTCTGAATCTGTGACTAAAGAATGCCAAAAACACGAGGAGACGGTAGACGGTAGAACCATCACAGTGATTGATACTCCAGGGCAGTTCGATACATCAATGACTGGAAAAGAGCTGAAGGATGAAATAGAGAAGTGTGTGTACATGTCTGTTCCTGGTCCTCATGCGTTCCTGCTGGTGATTAGACTGGATGTGAGATTCACAGAAGAAGAGAAGAACACAGTGAAATGGATTCAGCAGAACTTTTCACAAAAGGTGATGAATTACGCCGTGGTTCTGTTCACTCGAGGAGATCAGTTAAAAATATCAATTGAGGAGTTTTTGAATAAAAACAATCAGCTGAAAGAGCTAGTGCATCAGTGTAAAGGCGGATATCATGTTTTTAATAACACAGATGAAAATCCAGCACAGGTGACTCAACTGATAGAGAAGATCGACAGAATGGTGAAGGAGAATGGAGAAGACCATTACACAAATGAGATGTACGAGGAAGCACAGAGAAAGATTAAAGAAGAAGAGGAGAGGATAAGATAAGAAGAAATGAGAAATATGGAGGCAGTTCAGAAGTGCTTGAAGGAAGACAAACAGGAAAGGCTGACCCAGAAGATTAAAAATGTGCTCTTTACTAGGGGGTTACCATGATCTTCACTATAGAATACTGTTCCAAATGGTCAGTAACTCCTTTAGAAGGATGTAGTAACACTCCGGTCATTACTAGGGGCTTACCACAATTTTCAAAGTAGTTATTAATAGAAACCTTTAACCCCAAAACACAGAAACAGCATTCTCATTTGTAATGGTTAAGAGAGATATCCAAAAGAACCATATATTTCTGTGAGGTAAGTTGGCTAGTAATGATATTCTAACAGGCAATGTAGTAATTTGGAGGGGTTATTTCTTTAAGTTCATTCCTGGTTATAGAGCACACGAGGGACACTGTCCTGCTTTTGTAAAGATGTACATTATTTTTGTCACTAAATAAAATATAATCATTTACATTTAGTCATTCCAGTGCTGGAATTGGTGACATCATAAAGACTTTGCCCCCACTTCCTGAAGAAAAAAAAAATCTGAAACTAAATCACTGTAGTGACTGTTTAAATGGCATTTGTGGTAATGTTGTCTGATGAGTCCTTTTGGTCCAGTATAGAAATAATGTAAACTTCAGTGGTGGGATTCTGAACAAATCGATACAGGAGTGAGGTAACCTCCCGAACTTGCGTTAAGAAGGCCATTTATTTAAAATGACCCCTTAGTTCTCTATCCACCATTTTCCTGGGGGTCTTACTGGGGAAACGAATATGGGTGGGACTTCCGCCGAAAGTCGTTCTATAGCATACCCTAGCTCTGGTTGCAATCATTTTAGACCCTGTATACAGCTAAGACACGTTTCGGATGATCCGATCACAAAGGTCAGCTAAATATAATTGTAAATGGGTGGCAAAGTGTTTTGTGATTGGATCACAAGACATATGTGTGTTAACATGATTTTAGTGTGTTAAAATCACTTACTAACCATTTTATGTGAAAGTCAACAATTCAAACAACTTTACAGCTCAAATAATACATGAGTTTTATCAGAAGAATTAACGTAAATGCTTTAATATAATTATAAGCTTCAGATTTCTGCCTTTAAATCCTCAAAAATTTAGCTTTTTGTAAGTGCTTCATTGTAACCCACATTTTTATTTTTATTTCTTTTGAACATCAACATTATGCCAATGAGCTGGTCCTGTTTCAATACAAGTTTAATGCTGTCGATTGAACTTGTGTTGATACTGGAATATTCTTTTAAGTAGGACTATACTGTACTGTCATACTGTCTTCTCCATCATCAGTTATGTACATTCATTTAGTGTTTAAAGCTGTTTTTGGTCTGTTTAATGCAATTTGGAATGAAACAAGTTCAGAAATTAAGGGGGGTTTGGGGCAAAAATCCCAACAAAAGTGACAAAAATGCCCCTGAAATGTAAAATCTGGGGGCAAAATAGTTATACATTTTATTTATATTATGTTATATAGTTCAGTTCACTAGTTATACACATTATCATAAAAAAATAAAAAAATAAGAAATATGGTGGAGATTTAATTTTATGTGTGGGAGGTTATATATTCTTAATCAGTTTGATTAATTGAAGTATTTGAATAAAAGAAAGACAGATTATATTTTTTATATGTTTAGAAAAATAGGCCCCTGAAAATCTAATCCATGGGACAAATATTGCCTCTTTATGGAAATGTTTATTTCTGACACTGGAATAAAACCTGTAATGATGTTAAGTAGTCAAGGCTTTGAAATTTAAATTGATGTGATTTATTTTATAAAACCTAAAATGACTTTGTTGGTCATTTGCATGTTGTAATGAAGTAAACTTATTAATATACATTTTACAATGATGGTACATGTGAATACAATCTGTATTTAAAAATAATAATAATAATAATAATAATAATAAAATACATACAGTGAAATCTGTTCAATCGCTGTGGTACATTCACAATGTCACATAAGCTATTTGGTACAGATTGGTTATGGTTTTCCCATTTCTGGAGCTTGCACATACCCAGACTTTATCACTCGCTCCCATATACAGAGAAAGCAAGCTCCACCCCTGAATTAAACCCTATGGCAGATCTCCAGGGGCAGCACTGAGCACTTTAGAAAAGTACTTCCTACAAGCCTGGTAGGAGAGCTGAGCATGGCATGAGAACATACTCAAACATGTGTGCTGTTAACTTTCTCAACAAGCTTTATTGCAGTTTTTGCAATGTGGAATAACTTAAAATGTTAAGCATTTTTGTTCAGCAAAATTCATTATTTACAACATTGTCAGTGTTGGGGAGTAGCTAACTACATGTAGCGACACTACTAACTTGACTACATTTTTCAGTAGCTTGTCAATAGCTCAGCTGCTTTTTAAACAGAGTAGCTTTTCCAGTAGCGAACTACTTTTTCCAGCAAGTAGCGGTGTAGCGTGATCAAACGCTACATCATGTTGGTCAGATTATAACTAATGGCCTTCCTTATTGTGTGGAAGCCAAACTTTTACCAGCAAAACGTCAGATGATCGGGCAGGATATTTCTGTCTGCTGATCAGAATCAGGCAGCGTCATCTTCTTCATTGTAATGGCAGATCACAAACAAAAACAGTGAATTACCGCCATCTACTGAGAGCTTATTACAGCTCACTTGGATAAGAAGAGATTGTCTGATGGTTATGTAAATAACACCATTTTATTCTTCTATGTAACAAAGAATGTTTCAGACACTTTGTTCTTATTAGATCACACAACAGCATATTTACCTTTACTATTTTAAATCAAATAATTCAAAAAGTGATTATTTTGTTTCTGTTCTAAATATGTTTATTTCACTTCTCATCATCTGTGTGTTATTGGGAGCAGCGAGTGAATTATTATTATAATATTTATTAATATACAGTATATTTTATTATAATAATTACTATCATGCAGAACTGTTTGATTTCTCCATTTTTAGCATTTAATTAACTATTATTTTCATGTAAAATAAATCAAATGATTGGTAAAAGAAATCATTTATGGCATGTATTATTATGCAACAATCTAGGATGACCATCCGTCCACTTTGTTTGGACCTGAAAAAAAGCGAACAAATATTTGTAGAGCAACCTCTGTATGTGACCTCTAAAGCTGGCACTTGCATGTCAATGGCAAAAAAAGTCAGAAAATACAATGAGCATGAACCCAGGTGAGGGGAGAAACAAGCCCCGAGTCTTTATTCACATATTATCCACACTAAATATTATGTGACAAGAACAAATAATGCCAGCCCAAGGAGAGTTTGTCATAAAAATGTGATCTTTAGGGAAGTAGGCTATACCTGGCCACAGCAGGACTGAAAAGTGTGAAGTATAGTATAAAAAAGATTTTTTTAATGGCGTCTGATCTTTTTTGTTTTTATTTTATACTGTTGCATTTTGTTTTATGGCCATTATTAATTGTGTTAATGTTACTATTCATTAAATGTAATAAATACACTTAAACACTTTATATGTATTTAATTAATAAATTAATTAAATGTCATTTGTGTAAATTTTGTTATTAATGGTTTGGTAGCAACATAAAAAAAAATTGCCTCATTAAGTAGCTTCAATGTAGCTAGCTACTTTTTCATAGTAACTTGTAGTGTAGCTAACTACTTTTTCAAAAGAGTAGCTTGACTGTAGCTTAACTACTTAAAATGATGAGTAGCTTGTAGCTTGTCAAACTACAGTTTCAAAGTAGCTTCCCCAACACTGAACATTTGTAACGTTTGCTGGAACTGCTGACAATGATGACGATGACGTGAAGAACCCAAGTGCAGTTTATTTACAGAACGTGAAATCCATAACCCTGACTACAAAACATGGACTTGACCTTGGCTTGACAAACACATACAATCACATTCAATACTCCCACCTAGACAATGAAAACATGAGGGCTTAAATACAAGACATGGGAGAACATAAACCAATGAACAAACAGAACTCATAACAAAATAATTAAACAATAATCCAATGAAAACATGACACAAGAACATGGAGGGAAAACAGGAATCACATGACAAGGGAAACAGGAACACATGACATGAACCAGGAACTAACATTTCAAAATAAAAGACATGAATCAACAGAATACACCTGACATATCCCCCCCACTAAGGGGTGGCTCCTGACGCCCCAACACATAAACAATACATGTAACACATGACATAAATTCAAAGTTCTGTAGGGAGCCGGGGGGGGGGGGGGTGTCTTGAGGTGTGGGGTGTGGCGAGAAAGGTCGAGGGGCATGGGACCAGGGCAAAGTCCGTGGGTGGTGAAGCCATGGAAGGTGGAGCCGTGAGAGGCACGAGGGGCGGAGCCATGGAACGTGGTGCCCGGAGAGTAGCCGAAGACTCGAAGGGCCAGGGTGGAGCTGATGGCAGGGAGGACCAAGGCGGTGCTGGAGGCTCGAAGGAGCAAGGTGGAGCTGAGGGATCGGAAGACTGAAGTGGAGCCGGTGAGACTGAGGACCAAGGTGGAGCCGTAGGGAAGGAGGTCCCCAGTGAAGCCAACAGATTGGAGGGACGAGGCGCAGCCAGAGGATCAGAGAGCCAAAGCGGAGCCAGGTGACCGACAGACCAAGGAGGAGCCGGAGGGACGAGGGATCCCGGCACAGCCGACAGGCTGAAGGACTGTAGTGAAGCCGAGGGAACACCGAGCTGAGGCAATGTCGAGGGACCAACAGGCCAAGGCGAAGTCCAGGGCTCAGAGGGTCCAGGCGGGATCGGAGGGTCGAAAGTTCCCCTTGCCTGCTCAGGAGAACTAAAGGTGGGTATAAGGGTGGGAACCATCTCCAGGTCCCACTGCTCAGGTGTCGCTGTGACGTGGCATGGAGCAGGCTGAGGCGTCGCTGTGACGTGGAACTCTGGCTCGGCGGCGGCCATGTCGTGGAACTCTGGCTCGGCGGCGGCCATGTCGTGGAACTCTGGCTCGGCGGCGGCCATGTCGTGGAACTCTGGCTCGGCGGCGGCCATGTCGTGGAACTCTGGCTCGGCGGCGGCCATGTCGTGGAACTCTGGCTCGGGATCCGCCTCCCCCACAGTGAACAGGGAACCGATGAATCGTAGGGCGAGGTCGATATATTGAGCCAGGCTGAGGGAACTGCGACCGCCAGGCATCAAAAAAGAAATGGACTCATTCAGTCCAAATCTAAAACAGTCCTTGAGGGCAACCTCATTAAAGTCTACCTGGCTGGCTAGACCGCAGAAGTCCTCAACATAGTCCTCCAGAGGACAATTCCCCTGACGTAAGCGCAGAAGTAAAGCTGCTGGGTCCATGGAGTGGTCGAGTATTCTGTAACGTTTGCTGGAACTGCTGACAATGATGACGATGACGAAAACGTGAAGATGAAGAACCCAAGTGCAGTTTATTTACAGAACGTGAAATCCATAACCCTGACTACAAAACAGGACATGGACATGGACATGGACATGGACATGGACATGGACATGGACATGGACATGGACATGGACATGGACATGGACATGGACATGGACATGGACATGACCTTGGCTTGACAAACGCAGACAAACACAGACAATGAAAACATGAGGGCTTAAATACAAGATATGGGAGAACATAAACCAATGAACAAACAGAACTCATAACAAACTAATTAAACAATAATCCAATGAAAACATGACACAAGAACATGGAGGGAAAACAGGAATCACATGACAAGGGAAACAGGAACACATGACATGAACCAGGAACTAACATTTCAAAATAAAAGACATGAATCAACAGAATACACCTGACAACATTGTGGAAATGGTCAGAGAAAAAACCTTAAGACTGTATTAAGACTGCTTTGATGATAATTGTTAATCATTTGAGGAGATTTATTTAAAATCAGGTTATATCGGAACATTGTTGGTGAACAAATTTATTTGAAGCAGTATAGCAAAAACACAACAGCCACATCCTGAATTTGTTGAAGCACATTTTCTTGCCTTATAAGGGTGTATAAAAGTGATGTGTTTGTACTGTATAACTATTTAAGATTACTGTATACAGTATATATTTATTCATTTAACAAGTTACAATGAAGTACAGTAGAGTCAAATGTAATGTAAACAACGAAAGCTTTAATGCCTTAATTTATGTCTGATCAAAAATTCTGAAAATTCTGATGTCTGAACATTCAATAATTGTCACCTGATTCAATATAAATTAAAAACGTAGCTCTTTTGACTAAACACGTATGCAGCTTTGAAGTTTTAAGCAATAAAACACCATCTCTTAAACATCATTTGAAAGGTAGATAGATCTGAGTATTGAATGTGTTGAAATACGATTTCTGTTTTTAGCCTAATTGTTTTTTCTCTCTCTTTCTCTGTTTTCCTTGATCTTCCTCACTGCTAAGTTAGCACCCATTCCAACTGCAGTTGCAGTCCCAGCTGTTAATATAACTGCAGGTAAAACCAAAGCCTCTGTTAAACCCAGGACTACACCTCCTGCTACAGCTGCTCCGGTTCCTAAAACTGAACCAGCTCCTAATGCAATATCTACTGTCTTTTTTAACACCTCCTTGTTTTTAATCTTTTTCTGAGCTTTTTCAAACATGTCGTTTGTGTAATGTGTTCCTCCATTTCCCTTGATCGTATTGTCTATCTTCTTCAGCAGCTCTTTGACCTGAGAGCGGTTCATCATGTTCTCGTTGTTGAATGCATGATATCTGCCACCACAGCTTTCAGTAAGATTCCTTAGATGTTTGCTCTCTCCTACATAATGTTGCAAATTTTTACCCTTCAGCTGATCAGCATGAGTGAACAAAACGATGGTGTAGCGTGTAGCATCTACTCCAAAGTTCTGCTGAATTAATTTTACCGTGTTCATCTCTTCTGCTGTGTATCTGACACCCAGATTGATCACCAGCAGAAACACATGAGGACCAGGAACAGACATGTAAACACACTGCTCTATGTGTGTCTTCATTTCTTCCTTTGTCATTGATCCACAAAACCCAGGCATGTCAGTTACACTGATTGTTTTTCCTTCATGCTCCACATATTTAGTGCTGCACACTTTTGTAACTTCCTCAGGTGAAGCCTCTGCATGAAACATTTTCTTTCCCAGGATGGAGTTTCCTGTTGCACTCTTCCCTGTTCCAGTTTTACCCACAAGAATAATCCTTAGATCAGAATCTGTACATGAAGAAACATCATCAGACTTCAAACAGGAGTTGCTTCCCAACAACAGTTGGAGATTTGTTTAAATTGAATTGTTTTGGTCGGCTGTAGGAAACTTTGCTAAATGACCAAGATGTTTCAAAGCAATTACAGTAATTAATACAGTTCTTCAAAAGTGCAAAACTAGAGTGTTGTTTTTTGCTTTAATGAGAATACATTTAATAAAACATCAATTCAGGATCTAAATCATCCAGGTTACAGTTCAATGCTGCATGTATATTGAACTGTCAGTCAGCTGACAGACACTTTCTTATAACTTGACATTACTTCCTCATCTGCAATATACTACATCCTAATGCAACTCTTAAATAGTTTATTGAGTTTATATATTAAAAAGTCAAGAGTTATATTTTTGTAATCACTGTAGTGTATTGTACAATGAGAGCATGACATACTGATAAGACATCACCTCTTGCATGTGTCAAACCTTGAAATGTGTTAGAAACCTACTTTTTAGAAGAACTTCCAGGAACAAGCAAGAAAATACAAACAAGAAAAAAAAAATACTTACTGAATGAGTCAAAGGATTTACCAGTAAAATCATTTAGTAGTAACGCTTCTGTGAAAACGAAAGAAAGAAAAATTTATTGCATATTCATGCTACCTAGAAATAAATATTTTAGAATAAGCACTTACCTGTGTCATTCATTTCTAAATTTCTTGTTTTTAATGTTCTCAATTTTTTTGTTATTATTATTATTATTTTTTTTCCTTAAAGAAAATGAATAAGAAAACTTATTTGATGCCTTAGACTGTTTAAATTGCTATAAATTTTTGGTCAGTTGTTTAAGTGTGGCCTGCAGCACAAAGGTGAGGAGAGGATATGCATATAGCATTTTGTTGCAGATATGAAACAGTAATAAAGAACTAAATGCTCCTCCTACTCACATGTTTACAAAATTGAGCCAACACCCCTGCACTGGAAAGCCCCTTTCTCAGAAACAGAGAATATTCTTGTAAGGTGCTGTACTTTTTACTTTCAGTTTATGTGTGTTATAAACTCAGCATATGTGTGAACATAAAAAAAATTCAACAACTTAGACATAAACTGAACAAGTTTCACAGACATGTGACTAACAGAAATGGAATAATGTGTGTGTGTGGGGGTTACAGTCAGTATCTGGTGTGGCCACCAGCTGCATTAAGTACTGCAGTGCATCTCCTCATGGACTGCACCAGATTTGCCAGTTCTTGCTGTGAGATGTACCACTCTTCCACCAAGGCACTTGCAAGTTCCGGACATTTCTGGGGAATGGCCTAGCCTCACCTTGATCCAACAGGTCCCAGATGTGCTCAATGGGATTTAGATCCGGGCTCTTCGCTGGCCATGGCAGAACACTGACATTCCTGTCTTGCAGGAAATTATGCACAGTACGAGTAGTATGGCAGGTGGCATTGTCATGCTGGAGGGTCATGTCAGGATGAGCCTGCAGGAAGGGTACCATATGAGGGAGGAGGATGTCTTCCCTGTAACGCACAGTGATGAGATTGCCTGTAATGACAACAAGCTCAGTCCAATGATGCTGTGACACACCGCCCCAGACCACGATGGACCCTCCACCTCCAAATCGATCCCGCTCCAGAGTACAGGCCTCAGTGTAGCGCTCATTCCGTCTGTAAGCTGTTAGTGTCTTAACGACCGTTCCACAGGTGCATGTTCATTAATTGTTTATGGTTCATTGAACAAGCATGGAAAACTTTGTTTAAACCCTTTACAATAAAGAAGTTATTTGGATTTTTACAAAATTATCTTTAAAATACAGTGTCCTGAAAAAGGGACGTTTCTTTTTTATAATAAAAACTCTGTGTTCTTTTTTTCCTCCCCTTACTGTGTTGTGTCTGTGATGTGTTGAACAGTGATTACCACTTTAAATGAAATTTTAATTATAGCACCGTAAATTTTTCAACCTGCAGACTCAGGTCAAACTCATAACAATTTAACATAACCAGTTGGCAAAATCACAATCTATTGTCCAAATGCACATGCACTTTCTTTCTTTCTTTCTTTCTTTCTTTCTTTCACTCTCACTCAGGGACGTGCACAGGGGCATGCCTAAAGTTGCCCAAGCCACTGCCCCTTTGCACACAAGGGCTGAGGTGTCCCTCTGGGCGAATTAAATTATTTGGCATTTGACAACCTGGTGGGATACAGCACATCAGCACTGAAGATTTAAATTATACACCACTCAATAAACATTTGATCATGCCATAAATGAGAGAGAAGAATTCCATAATTCTAGAATGGTGCTCCAGTCTAAACACACTTTTTAAAGGGATTGTTTAGACATTTTATCATCAGGCATTTTATCATCAGGATGCAGGAAGTTGGTTGAGTGGTTTATTGTTCATAAACTAGACATTATTTGTTGTAAAATAAGGCGTTAGACCTTTGAATAAAGTAGATGAACTATAGTTTTTGTTTGAACAGCCTTTATCATTTATCAGTGAAGAGAAGGGCAAGGCCCCGCCCAATTAAATGGCTCTGAAATTCTAAAAACCACAGACACACAAACTATAAAACCACAAAACATTTACACACACTCTGGTGCTTTTCTTGTAAATGTAGAGTGTTGCTGTTAGATTAAAACTACTTTCGGTTTCATGTGACCCAAAATGAACTTTATTTAGAGTCAGACTGGTCTGTTTAACAATGTGATCATTTATATCATGTGTATTTAAAATAACAGCAACATTTACATCTTGTTCATCATTTATGTAAAACACTGCATGCACTGTTATACTGCATGTCTTTATACACAAGAGTTTTCTCACAAATCACATGAATGGAAACAAGGCTGGGCTAATAGTTCAAAGCATCTTCTTCATTTAGACTATATAGTATTTTATTAGTACTGGGTATGACTTTACCTAATCCACTTGTGATGCAAATCATGCATGCTCACTAAACAAAGAGCAATATAGAGTATATCTGTCTGTCAGTCATGAAAAAATAGATGTGCCATCTGGAGCTTAAATACAGATAGTGACACAAATAAAGTATACTGGCCTACTAATAATAATTGATTTTTGGGGAATAAACAGTTCTTTAAAAAAATGGTGCTGTAAAAATGTTTTAAAATGTTTTAATTATATTTCTACTCAGGCTGTGCATGCGCAGAAATGCTGTCTGTTCACGCTCCAGTTGTCAATCGTGCGAATGGCGGAGCAAAAGGCATTTACACTTAATTTTGATGTTTACATGGATTTATACAGTTAATCAGCCCGAAGTAGCTGCGATAGCTTCCAGTAAATGTGTAAATACTGCTCATGACATGCGGGACAAAGCACGCTGATATATTGCTGCACTGATTTAAAAATGTACACTTAAAAACTGATGTCATAAGAGCCCAGTTACATTATCACCCTGAAAATTACCATCACATTACACAGCAAAGCCCACGTTATCATTAGAGCCACAACTTGAGCGTTCTGCCTTAAGTTGAAGCTGAGATTTTAATCTTGAAATATCAGCTTGTCTTGGTGTTAAATGAAGGCATTGCATGACGAAGCTATTATTTTTTCACTGTGCGGAGTGAAGAAAGTGTTTCACTTTGAAGAGTTTGATGCTGCAGCATTGATGGACTTGAGTGACAGTCTGTGACAGCAGCGCGCAGCTGTGTGAACTTCCGCTGTCGTAAAAGTCCCATTCAATAATCTCTCAATAAATTACACATGAACTAAAATTAAACCCAGTAATGTAACGACAGGAACGCCGCCCATTGTAAAGAAGTAAAAGTAAAATAAAAATAATTAGAAATTTACTTGTGTTAGAGTAAAAAGTAACCACTTTTAAACCTACTCTGAAAGTACTTTTTTTTCTTCAAAAACTTACTCAAGTAAATGTAATGGAGTAAATGTAGCACGTTATTACCCACCTCTGTGTACTGTCATACTGTCTTCTCCATCATCAGTTATGTACATTCATTTAGTGTTTAAAGCTGTTTTTGGTCTGTTTAATGCAATTTGGAATGAAACAAGTTCAGAAATTAAGGGGGGTTTGGGGCAAAAATCCCAACAAAAGTGACAATAATGCCCCTGAAAAATCAAATCCATGGGACAAATATTGCCTCTTTATGGAAATGTTTATTTCTGACACTGGAATAAAACCTGTAATGATGTTAAGTAGTCAAGGCTTTGAAATTTAAATTGATGTGATTTATTTTATAAAACCTAAAATGACTTTGTTGGTCATTTGCATGTTGTAATGAAGTAAACTTATTAATATACATTTTACAATGACAGTATATAAAATAATAATAATAATAATAATAATAATAATAATAATAAAATACATACAGTGAAATCTGTTCAATCGCTGTGGTACATTCACAATGTCACATAAGCTATTTGGTACAGATTGGTTATGGTTTTCCCATTTCTGGAGCTTGCACATACCCAGACTTTATCACTCGCTCCCATATACAGAGAAAGCAAGCTCCACCCCTGAATGAAACCTAAGGCAGATCTCCAGGGGGCAGCGCTGAGCACTTTAGAAAAGTACTTCCTACAAGCCTGGTAGGAGAGCTGAGCATGGCATGAGAACATACTCAAACATGTGTGCTGTTAACTTTCTCAACAAGCTTTATTGCAGTTTTTGCAATGTGGAATAACTTAAAATGTTAAGCATTTTTGTTCAGCAAAATTCATTATTTACAACATTGTCAGTGTTGGGGAGTAGCTAACTACATGTAGCGACACTACTAACTTGACTACATTTTTCAGTAGCTTGTCAATAGCTCAGCTGCTTTTTAAACAGAGTAGCTTTTCCAGTAGCGAACTACTTTTTCCAGCAAGTAGCGGTGTAGCGTGATCAAACGCTACATCATGTTGGTCAGATTATAACTAATGGCCTTCCTTATTGTGTGGAAGCCAAACTTTTACCGGCAAAACGTCAGATGATCTGGCAGGATATTTCTGTCTGCTGATCAGAATCAGGCAGCGTCATCTTCTTCATTGTAATGGCAGATCACAAACAAAAACAGTGAATTACCGCCATCTACTGAGAGCTTATTACAGCTCACTTGGATAAGAAGAGATTGTCTGATGGTTATGTAAATAACACCATTTTATTCTTCTATGTAACAAAGAATGTTTCAGACACTTTGTTCTTATTAGATCACACAACAGCAAATTTACCTTTACTATTTTAAATCAAATAATTCAAAAAGTGATTATTTTGTTTCTGTTCTAAATATGTTTATTTCGCTTCTCATCATCTGTGTGTTATTGGGAGCAGCGAGTGAATTATTATAATATTTATTAATATACAGTATATTTTATTATAATAATTACTATCATGCAGAACTATTTGATTTCTCCATTTTTAGCATTTAATTAACTATTATTTTCATGTAAAATAAATCAAATGATTGGTAAAAGAAATCATTTATGGCATGTATTATGCAACAATCTAGGATGACCATCCGTCCACTTTTTTTGGACCTGAAAAAAAAAGCGAACAAATATTTGTAGAGCAACCTCTGTATGTGACCTGTAAAGCTGGCACTTGCATGTCAATGGCAAAAAAGTCAGAAAATACAATGAGCATGAACCCAGGTGAGGGGAGAAACAAGCCCCGAGTCTTTATTCACATATTATCCACACTAAATATTATGTGACAAGAACAAATAATGCCAGCCCAAGGAGAGTTTGTCATAAAAATGTGATCTTTAGGGAAGTAGGCTATACCTGGCCACAGCAGGACTGAAAAGTGTGAAGTATAGTATAAAAAAAGATTTTTTTAATGGCGTCTGGTCTTTTTTGTTTTTATTTTATACTGTTGCATTTTATTTTATGGCCATTATTAATTGTGTTAATGTTACTATTCATTAAATGTATTAAATACACTTAATTAAACACTTTATATGTATTTAATTAATAAATTAATTAATTAAATGTCATTTGTGTACATTTTGTTATTAATATTAATGGTTTGGTAGCAACATACAAAAAATTGCCTCATTAAGTAGCTTCAATGTTCTACATTTTGATAGTAACTTGTAGTGTAGCTAACTACTTTTTCAAAAGAGTAGCTTGACTGTAGCTTAACTACTTAAAATTATGAGTAGCTTGTAGCTTGTCAAACTACAGTTTCAAAGCAGCTTCCCCAACACTGAACATTTGTAACGTTTGCTGGAACTGCTGACAATGATGACGATGACGTGAAGATGAAGAACCCAAGTGCAGTTTATTTACAGAACGTGAAATCCATAACCCTGACTACAAAACAAAACATGGACTTGGCTTGACCTTGGCTTGACCTTGGCTTGACCTTGGCTTGACAAACACATACAATCACATTCAATACTCCCACCTAGACAATGAAAACATGAGGGCTTAAATACAAGACATGGGAGACATTTAGTCATTCTGAAAATTCTGATGTCTGAACATTCAATAATTGTCACCTGATTCAATATAAATTAAAAATGTAGCTCTTTTGACTAAACACGTATGCAGCTTTGAAGTTTTAAACAATAAAACACCATCTCTTAAACATCATTTGAAAGGTAGATAGATCTGAGTATTGAATGTGTTGAAATACGATTTCTGTTTTTAGCCTAATTGTTTTTTCTGTCTCTTTCTCTGTTTTCCTTGATCTTCCTCACTGCAAAGTTAGCACCCATTCCAACTGCAGTTGCAGTCCCAGCTGTTAATATAACTGCAGGTAAAACCATAGCCTCTGTTACACCCAGGACTACACCTCCTGCTACAGCTGCTCCGGTTCCTAAAACTGAACCAGCTCCTAATGCAATATCTACTGTCTTTTTTAACACCTCCTTGTTTTTAATCTTTTTCTGAGCTTTTTCAAACATGTCGTTTGTGTAATGTGTTCCTCCATTTCCCTTGATCGTATTGTCTATCTTCTTCAGCAGCTCTTTGACCTGAGAGCAGTTCATCATGTTCTCGTTGTTGAATGCATGATATCTGCCACCACAGCTTTCAGTAAGATTCCTTAGATGTTTGCTCTCTCCTACATAATGTTGCAAATTTTTACCCTTCAACTGATCAGCATGAGTGAACAAAACGATGGTGTAGCGTGTAGCATCTACTCCAAAGTTCTGCTGAATTAATTTTACCATGTTCATCTCTTCTGCTGTGTATCTGACACCCAGATTGATCACCAGCAGAAACACATGAGGACCAGGAACAGACATGTAAACACACTGCTCTATGTGTGTCTTCATTTCCTCCTTTGTCATTGATCCACAAAACCCAGGCATGTCAGTTACACTGATTGTTTTTCCTTCATGCTCCACATATCTTCTGCTGCACTCTTTTGTAACTTCCTCAGGTGAAGCCTCTGCATGAAACATTTTCTCTCCCAGGATGGAGTTCCCTATCTGTCACTCACTCGATGTTGGTGTCGATGTAGTGACACTAGGGGTCACTCTTGGGAGCCCGAGACACCTCTGGTCTTTGATAAAAGGCCAATGAAAATTGGCGAGTTGTATTTGCATGCCACTCCCCCGGACATACGGGTATAAAAGGAGCTGGTATGCAACCACTCATTCAGATTTTCTCTTCGGAGCCGAACGGTCAAGCTCATTGAGCTGAATACTACTGTTCATTCACCTCTGCTGGATCTGACGGCGCATTTCAGCGGCTTCTCCCCCCTCTGCACTGGAGCACTGCAGAGAACGTCCCTGGGCGCTTCGGCAAAAAAACTAGAGAGTATATTTTCTGAAAGAGCATTTTTCCCCTCTAAAAGAGTATATATTTCTCTAAAAGAGCGCACACACGGAACGTCTTTTTAAAGACGCGTCTTTTTAAAGATGTTTTTCCGATTGTGTGTTATTCCTGGTTGTGCTCGTTATCTCTCACCTTCTAACGGTCACGATCACTGTCTTTCGTGTCTGGGCACTGCTCACGTGGAGACAGCGTTCGTGGATGGTCATGTTCTCATTGCGAGAATATGTCCATGGCAACGTTGCGGTCGCGGCTCACCTTCGTAAGAAAGAGAGCCACCCCAGAGGCTCCCGCCTCGGTCCTTTTACCCACGGGTATGAGGCCAGCGCGGCTAGCACCGGGGGCGATTTGGGGACCCCAATGGGACCAACTCCGCCGGGTATCCCCCCGCGGACCTCCCATTCCCCAGCACGCTCGTCCGCCCCGATCGGGCTTCCGGGTGAGTCCGCCGGCTCGTCTCAAGGCGAGTTCGACCTCTTATTCGGAGCCCGTGAAAGTGATGAGCTCTCGAGCGCAGCATCAGAGAGCGGGCTTGTCCAGTCGGATGCAGAAGCCTCAGCTGGGCTTCCCCCTTCGGGGACGATCGCCCAGTCACAGGCCAATGCCGAAATGACAGACATGTTTTCCTGGGCGGCCGCGAACGTCAGGTTAGAGTGGAACCCTCCGCTCTCCCCTGAACCCTCGCGGCTTGATGATTGGTTTCTGGGCTCATGGCGCCACTCAAACCAGCCACGCCCCGCTCCAGTGCCATTCTTCCCGGAAGTGCATGAGGAGCTGACGAAGTCGTGGGAGGCAACTTTTACTGCCCGGCCCCGACTCCGCAGTTCCCCTGCTCTCACTACCCTCGATGGCGGGGCGGCCAAGGGCTATATGGCGATTCCCCCGGTGGATAAGGCACTCGCGGTGCACCTATGCCCGCAGAGCACCGCCACCTGGTGTGGACGACCTAAGCTCCCGTCCAAGCCCTGTAGGCTCATGTCATCCTTGACGGCTAAAGCCTATTTGATGCAGGAACTGGGCTCAGCAACCGACCTCGCTCTCTGGGAGACGAAGGTCGCGGCACGGTCTCTCGGGCGGACGATGGCCACACTAGTGGTCCAGGAGCGCCACCTTTGTCTCATCCTGGTCGAGATGGGCGAGGCCAACAAGACACGGTTCCTTGCTGCCCCCATTTCCCAGGCGGGCCTATTCGGCGACACCATCGAGGACTTTGCCCAGCAATTCTCGACGGTGAAGCAGCAGACGGAGGCAATCCGGCACATCCTGCCCCGGCACGGCTCAAGATCCCGCACCCCATCTGCTCGTCGCCAAGGGTGTCCCCCTGTGCCCTTCGGCCCGGCCCCGGCGTGGAACCCACCGCAGGAAGCCAACGCCACCCGTCTCACAGCTGGCGCCGAAGAACCCACGGAGGTCCTCGAAGCGCCCCTGAGACAGGTGACCCAGGGACGAGGGAACCCACTCACCTGGAGCTGGTAAAATGACCACTCCATCCCCCGGTGGAGGGCCGGGTGGAAAATCTTTTGTTGCCTTTTTGTTTGATTTTACCGCATGCCCAAGTGGCTGTGGTACCCAACAGTTCAGCAAAAGAGCGGCTTCCTTCCTCCCTGGGTCACATACCCGGTGTGTACGGTCGTCACCACGACTACTGTCCACAGGCTTTTTCTTGCAGGATTGGAGCTCCAGCGGTGGCCTTTCCACCCCTGAGCGCCCAGCTGTGGCACACAGCCGCCCCCGATGTGGCAGTCTCCATGGGTTACGAGGACAGGCCTCTTCCTCCCCATCCCAGGCTGTTCTGGGGGTGGTCATAAGGAGCCAGGTAAGTGCTTCGATGTCCCTAGACTCAGCACGGCCACGACGTGCTGTGGCACCTCGAGCTCCACCCTGCCGCGAGGCCCCACCAGCCAGTACGTCCAACGACATTGCCCCCTTGGTCCCCCTCGTACGGAACTTGGACGCGTGGCTCGCGCTTTCCAATCCGTCGCGATGGCTGATCCGGACCGTCCGACTTGGCTACGCGATTCAGTTTGCCAGGCGCCCACCCAGGTTCAGCGGTATTCGCTTCACCATGGCCAAGGCCGAAAACGCTGCCAATCTGCACGCAGAGATCGCTACCCTCCTACGGAAGGACGCGATAGAACCTGTCCCTCCAGCCGAGATGAATAAAGGGTTTTATAGCCCCTACTTCATCGTACTGAAAAAAGGCGGTGGGTTGCGGCCAGTCTTGGACCTGCGAGTACTGAACCGGGCTTTACACAGACTCCCGTTCAAGATGCTGACACAAAAACATATTCTGGCGAGTGTCCGGCATCAAGATTGGTTCGCGGCGGTAGACCTGAAGGATGTGTACTTCCACGTCTCGATCCTTCCTCGACACAGACCCTTCCTGCGTATCGCGTTCGAGGGTCAGGCGAATCAGTACAAAGTCCTCCCTTTCGGCCTGTCCCTGTCTCCTCGTTCCCTAATGGGATCTCTCTGTAGTTCTTCAGGGTCTACAGAGAGCCCCCTTTGAGCCCTTGCAGTCAGCGAGCTTAAGGCACTCTCCTTGAAGACTGCCCTCCTGACTGTGCCCACTTCCATCAAGAGGGTAGGTGACCTGCAAGCGTTCTCTGTCAGTGAAACGTGCCTGGAGTTCGGTCCGGGTTACTCTCACGTGATCCTGAGACCCTGACTGGGCTATATGCCTAAGGTTCCTACCACCCCTTTTAGGGACCAGGTGGTGAACCTGCAAGCACTGCCCCAGGAGGAGGCAGACCCAGCCCTGTCGTTGCTGTGTCCGGTGCGTGCTTTACGCATCTATTTGGATCGCACACAGAGCTTTAGAATCTCTGAGCAGCTCTTTGTCTGCTTTGGTGCACAGCGGAAAGGAAGCGCTGTCTCCAAGCAGAGGATCACCCACTGGCTCATTGACGACATAATTATGGCATATCTCGCCCAGTACATGCCGCCCCTGGTAGGGCTACGAGCCCATTCTACCAGAGGTGTAGCGGCTTCCTGGGCCCTGGCCAGAGGTGCCTCTCTAACAGACATTTGCAGAGCAGCAGGCTGGGCAACACCCAACACCTTTGCAAGGTTCTACAACCTCCGGGTGGAACCGGTTTCGTCCCAGGTAGTGGCACGCAACACAAGCGGATAAGCCCGGGATAGCTGGCCGGTTGTATCGCGTGCACATAGCGCCTTCCACCTCCCTTGGAGCTGAAGATGTGCGCCATTAATTCCCAGTAGTGTTCACAAACTTTGTTCCCTGGTTGACTTCCTCCGAGCCCTGTGGCAGTCGAGTTTTCGGAGAGACTCACTGCCGGCCAAGTACACGTGCTAATTAAGAGTCCTGTTCTGGGGTAGGTGCTCCACATGTGGCGGTTCCCTGTAAGGCTAACCCCATGCGATATATATCTTCCGCTAGTTCGTTTCCCTGTTGGCAAACTGCGTCTTCCTTGGGAAGAGCTCCTCTGCCCCAGTCTCCATGTTTGTAGTAACTCCTCCCCCATTGGGCAGGATCTACCTTGAAGACTCTCCACATGGTTGGAAAGACCATGTGATGTATTCTTCCACTTAAATATCCCCCACTCTCTTTGGGCAAGGTGTGGTCTCTGCTGTATCTTCCCCTCGGGAGGGACACCCCCCAACTAGACCTGGCGGCCCAGTCGGATATTCTCCCTTCTTTTTTAGGGAGTGAAAAAAAAGAAGAAGGGGAAAAGAGGCCACGACTGGGTTAAGCATGTCTTTATCTTTTGGGTAGTCGACTTGTCCCCAAAAAGGGCCATTCGACACTCATAACTATGTTGGGGGAGGTTACGTGTCAACCTGGTGTGCTGACTATGAGGTACACAGTAGTCTGCCCACCACACACCGCCAGTTCACGTAACACAGTTCAGCCAGTTGTGGCGTTTTGTATAGGAACCCCTAGTGTCACTACATCGACACAACGTTGAGTGAGTGACAGATAGGGAACATCATGGTTACTTGTGTAACCTCCGTTCCCTGATGGAGGGAATGAGACCTTGTGTCCCTCCTGCCACAATGCTGAATTTCCCGCTGAAATGGCCGGACCTTATATTGGCTCCTCAGCATAAAACCTGAATGAGTGGTTGCATACCAGCTCCTTTTATACCCGTATGTCCGGGGGAGTGGCATGCAAATACCACACGCCAATTTTCATTGGCCTTTTATCAAAGACCAGAGGTGTCTCAGGCTCCCAAGAGTGACCCCTAGTGTCACTACATCGACACAATGTCTCATTCCCTCCATCAGGGAACGGAGGTTACACAAGTAACCATAACGATCATTCAACATGGCGACTGGCAGACAGTATTTTGAAATACCATCACAACATCCAGGTGAGCTAAATTCCTGTACAAAAGTCTTATTGAACTCAGTACATTTGTATTAAATCAGCATATTGTAAATTTTATTGGCTTTTTAAATGAGTAATTAAATAACACTGTAAAAATGTACCATTGAAAATTAATAATTCATTATGTTCATTTTATATAAATAAATATGTGTCAGATCTATGTACATTTGGGATACAGTATATGCAACAACAAATCTTTTTGATATACAACAGTAAAGAGAAGACTCAGGGGTGCAGGCCTTATGGGAAGAATTGCAAAGAAAAAGCCACTTTTGAAACAGAAAAATATAAAGAAAAGGTTCGAGTGGGCAAAGAAACACTGACATTGGACAACAGATAATTGGAAAAGAGTGTTATGGATTTTAACCCCATTGAGCTTTTGTGGGATCAGCTAGACTGTAAGGTGCGTGAGAAATGCCCGACAAGACAGCCACATCTATGGCAAGTGCTACAGGAAGTGTGAGGTGAAATGTCACCTGAGTATCTGGACAAACTGACAGCTAGAATAACAAGGATCTGCAAAGCTGTCATTGCTGCACATGGAGGATTTTTTGATGAGAACTCTTTGAAGTAGTTTAAGAACTTCTGAATTTTTTTTTCAAATTGTAATTTTTCATGTTATTAATGTCCTGACTATACATTGTAATCGGTTGAATGCTACTTTTGGTGAATAAAAGTAAAAAGTTATTTCCATAAGAGCTAAATCTGTACATTATTCCAAACTTTTGGCCGCCATTGTAGTTGACAAAGGTTGTGTCATTCTGACTTCCTCAAAGATAAAAAAAAAAAAAAAAAATGGTAAATTCAGCATGAATAGAATAAGAAACAATAAAATAGCTGATAAATCTCTTGAGAATTGTACTCTGCATCTTTGCAAACTAGATGCAACCTTGATGACATCAACAGTAAGTTGATTTATATAAATCTCAGCACGTGTAGGAAATGTTTTTTGACTTTTCATAGTCAATAGAGCTGTTCAGGTTCTAGTCCAAGAAACTTAAAACAATTAGCATTTTCAAGCAATGGATTCCTTTGGAATTTTCTTATGGGTTTTATTATGGCAGTTTTGGATTTATGAGAAAAATAAGATCTGTGGTAAACATTACTTGAATATACTTGGAATTTTGGTTCTACAACATAAATTACACACAGCCAACACTTTAAAGGAATATACTTAAAAAACCAAAAAAACCAAAAAAACAAATAGCAGTTTCAAAATTCAAGTTTGAGGTATGACGTAATTTCTTTTGTAGAACAAAACGTCCTTGTGTTTCAAAGTAATGTTTACCACAGACCTTATTTTACTCATAAATACACAACTGCCTTTATAAAAATCCATAGGTAAATTCTGAAGGAACCCATGGTGAATTAGGCTTCCGAGATTTGCCTACAAATCTATTTTGTGTTTATGTGGCTTATAGAGGAAGGAGATCTTACAGAGATATACCAACCAAAATAAAGTATTTATCATTTTGTAACTGTCGCATTTATAGTCCCGTGCTATTACTTGCTGTGATTGATTCAGATACATTTGATTGACTTTAATTCAATACTCTACATCTTTCTGCAGGATGGGAGCGGTCAAATCATTCATCTGAGTTGAGGATTGTGCTGCTGGGAGTCTCTGGTGTTGCAAAGAGTGCAACAGGAAATGCAATACTGGGCAGAGAGGCATTTAAAGAGAGCAGCACACTATTGAGTGAACTACAGAGAGGATGAGTAGAAGACAGAAACATCCAGTGATCGACACTCCAGGATTCAACAACA
Organism: Myxocyprinus asiaticus; assembly: GCF_019703515.2. Taxonomy (NCBI): domain Eukaryota; kingdom Metazoa; phylum Chordata; class Actinopteri; order Cypriniformes; family Catostomidae; genus Myxocyprinus; species Myxocyprinus asiaticus. The sequence continues at coordinate 52,499,514 of NC_059351.1, forward strand.
CTGAACTGACTGATGAAGAGCTGCAGAATGAAATGATGAAGAATCTTTCTCTCTCTTATCCTGGTCCTCATGTCTTCCTGCTCATCATCAGACTGGACAGAATCACAGAGGATGTAAGGAAGATTGTACAAAACAATCAGGAGAACTTTGGACCACAAGCTTCAAGTTCACCATAGTGCTGTTTACTGGAAGAGAACAAATGACAAATAGAGAATGGGTGGTCTTTATGGTTAATAAACAATTTCAAGAAATCACCAACCACTGTAAAGGTAAATATCGTGCAATAAACAGTAAAAGTGAAATTAATTCATCTCACATCTCAAAGCTTCTGATGAAGATTGATGAAATCATCAAACAGAATGAAGACCAGCATTACAACAATGAGATTTACCTGCTGTCATTAACAAAGTTTATGAAAGAAGAGAAAACAAAGGAACAAGAGAAAGCAAAGAAAGAGGAAAGAAAAGAATGTGCAAAAGTCTTTTGGGAGAGATTTAAATTTGACCCAAAAGGAGATCACTGTGTAATGGAAAAGAACACAACAAATATTGTGACTGACGAGGAAAAGGATCAGATTTCTCAAAAGAGAACTCAAGTGAATGCAGGAAACATAAAAAAAGCAAGAATGTTGAAGAGAAGATTGTTGTAAAATCGCTAGTAGAATCACTGAAAAACCCATTTGAAAGAATGCGTGAAAACTATGAGAGAGTCATAAAGATTCCCAGAAATGGAAGAGAAGCTGGAATACAGGAGCAAGCGTAGAACAGGTGCATTTCGCGGCATTCGCCACCCCATTCTCCCTGTCGATGTTCGCAGGAGAAGCACATCTATCAGTGAATGCCTTCTTTATAATGCATGGTCATAGAATAACAGTACCACCCGCTCCCCCCTTCCCCCCCTCCCATTGGATGACTGGTAGGGGGGCCCAGTGGAACGGTGAGCCCATGGGGCCTGAGGTACATTAATGTACCCCTGGTCAGAAGATGACTCGGTCACAAATAAATAAGAGAATTACCACTGTCAAAATGGGATAATTTTACAGACAAACCAAAAAATGTACAAGAGATTTAAAAAGTAATTGGAATTTAATCAAGAAAATATGTTACAGGCAGGGGTTAAATTGGGGTGGAACAGTCAGGAATGGTGTTCCGGCACCTCCCATTAAAAAAAAACAAAAATACTGTATACTGTATATTGGCAGTTTATTTGTAAATGTATTCTATTTTGTGCAGGCAATCTCCAGTTCAGTTTGTTTGACACATTCTGTCTCCATTTAGCAAGTGTGCTCACTGAAAACACATTTAAAGTTCTTTAAAATTAATTACATAAGCATTATGCTTCCATCTAGTCATGTTGGAGGGGGCTGTTAGTGTTACCCCACCTCCACCCCTGGTTACAGGGATGTATAGGTTTCCAATTTCAGTGTTTTCAGCAATTCATTTCAGTCATGGCTTATATGAATGCAGAGCAACCAGGATCATTCAGGATGATGCAGTTGAATGATTTTGATAAATTACAGAGTGATATACAGGCCCGCCCAGCTTTCAGGGGCCCAGCCACTAAGGTGGGCTCAGGAGAGATAGATTAACACCCCTATAACCCCACCAACCCCTCATTATGAAGGTCATGAAGTCAGCTGAAATTTACTTTATGAAAGAGTGAACACTAGATGGCATTCACACTCACATAATCTTTAAGTCTTTCAATAAATATTTAAACTAGTTTTATTACATAAGTTAGTAGGTTAACACACTAAAGAGAAATGTATATTATTTTCACCTTCATTATATGTACCTGTTTGTTGTTTTCCATGTACAGGTTTCTAATAATTATACAAATGTTATTCCGAGTTACAACTTAAACTCCTACATCCTATAGTGCCATTCCAACTTAAACAACCTTGCCAGTCATTTCTTTGGGTACAGTAATTGTGTACCCATAGACCTTGATTGGTCTTGGCATGTTTAAAGTGAATCGTAACCAGACAGAAAGGAGCAAAATTGAGCACAGATTGTATGTATTTACTGTATACATATGTACAATGAATAATACATTTACACATGACGTGGGACCCTGGCTCGGCAACCATGACGTGGGACCCTGGCTCGTCGGCCATGACGTGGGACGCTGGCTCGTCGGCCATGATGGGGTACGCTGGCTCGGTGGCCATGACGGGGGACGCTGGCTCGGCGGCTATGACGAGGAACCCTGGCTCGGCGGTCATGAGGGGGAACTCTGGCTCGGCGGCCATGACGGTGGAGTACACTGTAGGAGTGCATACAGTGTACTCCTACAGTGAAAGATGAACCGCTCAATTGTAGGGCTAAATCAATGTACTGAGCCACATTGAGGGTTATTCGACCGTCAGGCATCAGGGAGGAGACAGGCTCATTCAGCCCATAACGGAAAAAGTCCTTGAGGGCAATATCATTAAAGCCCACCCTGCAGACCAGTGCGCAGATGTCCTCTACATATTCCTCCAGGGGACGATTCCCCTGACGTAGGCATAGGGGCTGAACTGCTGGGTTCATAGTTGGTCAGGTATGATCGCTCAGCAATGACAGGCAGACGAAGAAGATGTGAAGAACTCAAGTGCAGTTTATTTACAGTGGCATTCAAATGTGAAACATAAGCATGAACTTGACTAGACTTGACGAAATTTGACTTGACTTGACTTGACTTGACTTGACTACCAAACAACGTTACATTAACAATACCTGACAAAGGACAATGGCAGACATGAGGATTTAAATACACGGATATGGGTAACAAGTAAATAAGACAACCAATCACAAGACTCATGAACTAATAACAAGCTAACAAGACTCATGAACACAAGCCAATGAGAACAAAACACATGGAGCAAGAGAGGATCGCATGAGGGAACAGATCACATGACATGGCAATGAAACAGGTATAAACTTTCAAAATAGAAGACATGAACACAAAACATGAACAAAACACATAAACATGACACATTAATGTATTCCAATTTTAAGTATACAAATCTGTTGAAGACTGTATTGTGGGTGGGATTTCAGTTTGTTATTGCAAGCTGAGTAGCCTACTAGACCAAACAAAACTAGGCTTGTGGTACTACCATAAACTGCGCATGACTAATATACTTAATGGGTGGTGCTGCTGTTGGGAGGAAACAGAAAGCTTACACACATTTTCTATTATTCAATTTACACAGAACAGACTGAGAAACTCTGTATGACAAAAACAAACTGCAGAACTGCAAGTAAGAATGGCATCAGGATATAAAGGTCAGTTAACATTTATTTACCTACAGTATTCACAGACTACATCTAGTTTCATAGAATACTGATAATGATATTATGTTTCATTCTGATTCATTTTTTTTTTTTTTTTTTTTCTGGTATTTGAGTAAAAATAAAAGGAAAAAGAGTGAATTTGGACATCTACATAGTACTGTATCTAGTGGTTGTGTTACAGCTTTGAATAAAAATCTCTTCCATGAAATTCTAAATATACATGAGTTTAACTTCACTCCATTATAACATTTGTATAAAAGTACAGAATATCTTGATGTTGCAGTAAATACATTATGACGCTGCCAATGTAATGGTAATCTGTCAAGCTTGAACAACCATTTATATACAAAAGACGTACTGTGTCTGTGACAACACCTTTTAGCTACTCACAATGCAGCTCTCTCACAATAGTTAATGTCAACACCTGTGAGAAACACCTATGTTGACCACAGTGCACTAATGAAATAATGTTTTATCACCCTGTTTGTCCCTCACTAATAATATAACATCATCATTAAATTAATTCAGTACCAACACATTGACACTATTAATGTTTTTGCTTTTAACAAGGATATATAAGAGTTGGTTGGTTCCTCCTCCTTTTTTTTTTCTTTTTTTTGAAACAGAGTATGCAAATTAAGTTTCCAATGTGTCATGACATTGTTTATTTTACAGGTATTTTCTTAAAGGGATAGGCTCTTGCGGTTGTGCTTTTTCCCATGCGAGAGCAGACAGTGACCAGGAGGTGTTAAGCTGCAAACCCCCAACCCCCCCCCAAAAAAAAAAAAACTCCATAAAGGTATCATAAAAGTAATTTATATGCCTTATGCACTATTTTTCAAATCTTCTGGTCATAGGACAGCTTTAAGTGAAAAACTGGTTTAATTTATTAAGCTAATTAAATTATTACCTTTATTAACTGTTAAAGAAATATTCAATACAAGTTAAGACAGCATTGTGGCATAATGCTGATTACCATCAAAAAATAATTTTGAATCTGGGTTTGTGAGGCTCTTAAAATGGAAGTGAATGGGGCCAATCAGTAAAAGTTTTTATAATATTATTAGCTTGTTTCTGCCTTTAAACTCTCTAAAAATTTGCCCCTTTGACTTTCATTGTAAGTGCCTCACTGTAACCAGGATTTTTTCAAGAAAAGGATGGACAAGTCAAAATAGATTTTTGTGGTAAACAGCATTATGCTACAGATGCTCTCGATTGAGTTTAACTTGTACTGAACCCGAAATATTCCTTTAATCTTCCCTTTTTGCCATAGCTCTCAAATCACGTTCACCTTTGCACATGTTCAGATTGCTTAATGATGTCTGTAATGAGAGATAGTGGGAACAAACAGACCTAAGAGCAGAGGAAACGTTCAAAGGATTTATTAAGAACAAATAAGTGCAGTCACTGGGCTATGGAATGTCAAAGATCCCGGCACCGGCTGCCGCAGCGGGAAGCAATCTCCAATAAGCGTGCTCACTGTGGCCACGCAAGGGGCAATCTGTGAAGAGTGTGTTCGTAGGATGAGTGTGTGCATTGTGGAAGTCAGGAACAGACTCATAGAAACCTCCATTGACATGTGGGCAACCAACAGGACAGGAACAACTAGACAGGGAGAGTGAGGTTAGTACTCAACATCAAACAACAATCTAGCAAAGAAACTGAGAACACGACAGTCTAAAGAAGGGAGTGAATTAGAGGAGAACAGGTGTTGTTTGGCACGTTATTCAGTGACATGATCAGCGTTCCCCCCGAGAACAATCAGTGCTCCCATGGAAACGCAGATCATGCATGCCGGCCATGCCTATGAGACATGAGGATGAGAAAATGACAAAACATACAAATCAAACCAACAAACTTACTGGAGTCATGACAGTGAATTACATTCAGAACAACACTGTTCTGGACTGGACTCATTCAACTGGACTAATGACCTTGGCGATGGGAAATGGCCTGATAAACTTGGGACCCAGCTTACGTGAGGGGAGTCAGAGTAGGATGTCCTTAGAGGACAGCCAAACCTTCAGCCTGCACACATATGCAGGTACCTTAGACCGGTGCCGGTCTGCCGACCTCTTAACGCGAGTGCCAGTCCATATGAGGGCTTCTCTGGGGGCTTTCCAGGTGCATCAGCACCTCTGCATAAATGCGTGGGCAGACGGAACTTGGACGTTGGGTTCTTGTTTGGGGAATAAAGGGGGCTGATAACTGAGGCTGCACTGGAAGGGTGATAACCCCGTAGATGACGACTGCAAGGAGTTGTGGTCGTACTCGACTCAGACTAAATGATCGCTCCAAGAAGACAGATTGTGGGAAGCCACACAGCGCAGAGCCTTTTCCAGGTCCTGATTCAGCCACTGAGCTTGCCCATTTGTCTGGGGATGAAACCCAGAGGACAAACTCACTGTAGCACCCAGCTGTCGAGAGAATTCTGCACAAAAACATGACACAAATTGGGGGCCTCTGTCAGAAACCACATTGACCTGGAGGCCATGGATGCAGAAGACGTGGTTACTGACTACTACCGCTGTCTCCCTCACTGAAGGTAATTTGTGGAGGGGAAAAAATGAGCTGCCTTCGAGAACCGGTCCACTACAGTCAAAACGACTGTGTTGCCATGGGAGGGGTAGACCAGTTACGAAATCCATGGCGATGTGTGACCAGGGTCTCAAAGGGACAGGCAGCAGTTGGAGGAGCCCTGCTGGGGGTTCACAGGACGTCTTATTAGTCAAACAAATGGGGCAAGTGGCTACGAATTGACATATGTCCTGCGCTAATGATGGCCACCAGAATCACTGTCTAATGAATGTCTGAGTGCGAGTTGCCCCTGGATGACAAGCGAAGTTGGATGAGTGACCCCACTGTATGAAGTGTGTCCGGGCAGATCGCGGAACAAATAACTGGCCCACTGGGCACGTGGCGGGGGGCGCATGGACTTCAGCCTCCACCTCCCTGGATACCATGCCCACCATGCGAGTGGCTATTAGAATGGTATCTGGTGGGGCAGTAGAGGTCTCAACCTCAAAACATCAAGATAGGGAGTCTGGCTTGATGTTTTCAGAGCCCGGGCAATAAGGCAGCATGAAGTTGAAATGCATGAAACATAGTGCTGAGCGAGCCTGTCTAGAGTTGTGTTGTAAGTCCTTTTTTTACTATAAATTATCCTCCCTACCAAGAACATGGCGATATGTACAAAGAATGTGAATTGCCAAAAACAAAGGAAGAACTCTTAGGAGAGCAGAGCGCTTAGGAAAGTGAAAGTGGAGACTTATAGTAAAAAGGACTTAAATATTGATTTGTTTCTCACCCAAAGTTTTGGACCCTGTTGACTTGCATTATATGGACCAACAGAGTGTAAATATTCTACTAAAAATGTGCGTTTGGGTACAACAGAAGAAAGAAAGTCATGCACATCTGGGTTTGCATGAGGGTAAATTATGAGAATTTTAATTTTTGGGTGAACTATTTCTTTAAAGTAATCCATAAGACTGCAGTGGTTTAAACTTCTTAAGCAGTACAATCAGTTTTAGGTGAGAAGAGACCACAATTTAAGTCCTTCCTTATTTTTGGATGAACTACATCTTAAATATTGTGTATTTTAAGACAAATAAATTTTGGGGTCATACAAAAATTCTGGCTCCCAAGAATAAGGTCACTGTAAGACTGCATCGCCGTGTTTGTGACCGAAATTCCACATATCTTCTGTGTGCTGCGCTGTGGGATGCAACCAAAGTTGGCGAAATATTTGTTTATATTTATAAATCATGAAAATGTTAAACTGCTGTTTACGTACCAGAGCCAAAATTTTCTTTTTTATTTCACTAAAGTTATATCATTCAGGTGACACAGGCTCATTTCACCAAAGTCAAGCAGCGATGGGAGAGCAGTGGTAAAACACTTGGTTTTTATTCAGACAGGTATGTGTCAACTAAATGTATAAAATAATTGAGTCAGATACAATTAAAGTAGCACATTAAAAACACATAGGACAATGTTAAATTCATAACATCCAGACTGTATGAAGGTATATCATAATTGTAACACACTGAAATAAATAAAAAGCAATATAATGTCAATATAATGATGCTTTGTAATACTGTGACCAAATAAGACCAGATACATTTGTAAATTCTGAATGAGAGATGCTTAAGATTATGTACCGATAGGTGTGTGTACTGGATGATAACACATCATACTCGCCGGCGTACATGATGTAAAATAGATAAATCTAAATGTCTACAAAAGTTATTTTTTTAATAAGTGTGCTGACTTCAGACCTGCATACACTTTCCTAAAAGCCTTGGGGTGATTGGAATTAATATGGATGTAGAGATAATTAGTTCATTTTGCGTAAGCTCCGTCCTACACTTCAGCGTTCAGATACTTGCCCAAACCATCAGACCCTACAATAAGGGTGGCATTGTTTGTGCAATACCCTTGCAAAAGGATAAACAGCATTTTGTGTTGAGCCTTATGATAAGGGCGATCATTGTTTGTGCAATGCCCCTGCAAAGATAATCAATGTTTTGCTATGTGAAGGGAAATTAAATGCTTTATTTATTAACCACATTTGGTGTTGTGGGTTGCTTAGAAGCACAGCACATTTGCACTGCTTAGAATATGTACTGAGCAAATAGCAGAAAGCACACTGCAGTTGATTGTTTTAGTTGATTACAGATTGTTTCCTCCCACTGATGGCCACAAATACAGTCTCTGCAAGCAAAAAGTGATGTCACTGAAACAGGTCAATATACCAAGAGGCCATGCTACATACAACATGTGGTCAGATCATGTTAGGTATACAAACTAAGGATAAAGCTTTCTTTCAAAATGTGAGTGGGCAAGTAGACCTGACAAGATAGCAAGGAATAATTTTCAAAATAAGACATAAAAATCATACACTCAGCTAAAAATCAGGCAAGTTGGAGTCATAGAAGTATAAGTAAACAAAGAACAAAGCTAATAAAAAATTTATAATGATATCTACTGTATTAATTTCACAGAGCCTGATGAGTTGAGGATTGTGCTGCTGGGAGTCTCTGGTGTTGGAAAGAGTGCAACAGGAAATGCAATTCTGGGCAGAAAAGTATTTAAAGAGAGCAACACACCAGTGAGTGAACTACAGAGAGGAACAGTAGAAGACAGAAACATCTCAGTGATCAATACTCCAGGATTCAACAACACTAAACTGACTGATGAAGAGCTGCAGAATGAAATGATGAAGAGTCTCTCTCTTTCTCATCCTGGTCCTCATGTCTTCCTGCTCATCATCAGACTGGACAGATTCACTGAGAATGTGGAGAAGATTGTACAAAAGATTCAGGAGAACTTTGGAGAAGAATATTTGACGTTCACCATGGTGCTGTTTATCGGACGGGAAAATATGTCCAGAAGAGAGTTTAAGCGATTTATTGAGGATGAAAAAACAAAAGAATTGCTGAACTATTTTAAAGGAAGATATCATGTGATAAACAGCAAAAATGAATGCGGTACAAATCAGATCATAAAGCTGTTGCAGAATATTGATGAAATGGTGTGGAACAATAAAGGAGAACATTACAACAATGAGATCTACCTAAAGACTCAGAATGAACTCAGAGAAGATAGAAAGAGAAAGAAACGAGAAGAGTTGATAAAAAGACACATGTTGATCGGGGAAACACAAGAGAATGTTAAGGAAAAACGTGAGCAGTGTTAATAATTTTCACAAATTATTTTTTAAATGTAAGAATAATGTTGGTCTTTTAACAAAAATGTCCTAATGTTTTTTGTTTTTTTTTAGTATTTCATGTTATATTCATTCATTTTTGTCAATTTCCGCATCTTTCTGCAGAATATGACATTCCAATTCATTCGTCTGAGTTGAGGATTGTGCTGCTGGGAGCCTCTGGTGTTGGAAAGAGTGCAACAGGAAATGCAATACTGGGCAGAGAGGTGTTTAAAGAGAGCAGTACACTAGTGAGTGAACTACAGAGAGGACGAGTAGAAGACAAAAACATCTCAGTGATTGACACTCCAGGATTCAACAACACTGAACTGACTGTTGAAGAGCTGCAGAATGAAATGATGATGAGTCTTTCTCTCGCTCATCCTGGTCCTCATGTCTTCCTGCTCATTATCAGACTGGACAGAATCATAGAGGATGTCAAGAAGATTGTACAAAAAATTCAGGAGAACTTTGGACCACAAGCTTCCAGATTCACAGTGGTGTTGTTTACTCAAAGACAGGAAATGTCCAATAGAGAATGGACTGAATTTAGGCTAGATAGAAAAACCAGAGAACTTCTAAGCTACTGTGAAGCAAAATATCATTTGTTAATTCATAAAAACAAGCGAGATAGGAGCCAGATATTAAGCCTTTTGAAGAACATAGATGAAGTAGTGAGGAAGAACAGAAGAGAACATTACACTATAGAGATCTTCATGAAGATCAGAGAGGAGGAGAGGATGAGAAAAGAGGAGGATAGGAAGAAATGTCGAAAAGAGAAAGAAAGAAGAGAGCAGGAGAAGGCAATAAACCTAGAGAGGGACATAAATTGGCAAGAAAAAGAAGTGAAGAAGAACAGAGCAGAGGACTGGAGGCAAGAGGAGGTCAGTAAAGAGGAAGGGTGGAATGGATTTCAAAGAAGAAGAGAGAAATTTGAGAAAGACAGACTGTACCAACCAGAAAGAAAATCTCAACACACTGAGGGACGTCAAAGAGAAAAAGAACTAGAAGGATTGATTTTGGAGAGGGAGAAAAGAACTAAACAAGGTAATCATTATAGATACAGATACAGTATACATGTATAGTGAGCAGCTTATGCTTGGTCTATATTATACAACATGTTAAAATATTTTTGACTTCTTCAAAATTGCGACACTGTACAGTAGTATCACAATCACACTGTGTAAAAAATACAAAGGGATGAATTCACTAAGAATGAATTGTAGCCAGTAAAAGCGCCGGTTATTTGCATGCTGGTTTAGAGCCAGGTTCAGTAAAGGAATTATGCAGGTCAGGCAGTGGCGCAAACACACCTACAAAATGCTAGTGAATGCACAATTCTTATCTTGCGGTCCGATTGTTGCCGCTATGAAGTGGAGGATGCAGCTTATTGGTTTTTGTGCTTAAATACCACACGCTAAACTGCCGCAACTGTTTAGTTAATTTGCCTGAAAATGTCGAAAATCTTGTGAAGGTACATTTAGGGTGTCTTTGAACTTAAAAATAAATGTACTGCAAAATTGTTGCATATCTTCCTATTGTTATCAGATCTGAGGATTGTGCTGCTGGGTAAGACAGGAACAGGAAAGAGTGCAACAGGAAACACCATCCTGGGCAGAGACTTATTTGAATCTTCTTCTTCAGCTGAGTCCCTCACTAAATCCTGTGAAGCATTCAGTAAAGTGCAAGCTGATAGGACCATCTCAGTCATCGACACTCCAGGGGTTTTTGATACATCAAAGCCTGAAGAGCAGGTAAAGGATGAAATAGTGAAGTGTGTCTGCATGTCTGCTCCTGGTCCTCATGCATTCCTACTGGTGGTCAGAGCGGATGTGAGATTCACAGATGAAGAGAAGAACACAGTGAAATGGATTCAGAAGAACTTTGGAGAAACTGCTGTGAACTACACCATCATTCTGTTCACTCATACCGAACACCTGGGGGATAGAGATATGTCTGTGTTTCTTAAAGAAAGTGAAAATCTCCAATCACTGGTTAACAGCTGTGGTGGCGGATGTCACTCACTCAACAATGTGGACAAAGAAAACCGAGATCAGGTCACAGAACTGCTGATGAAAATTGACAAAATGGTGGAGAGAAATGGAGGAACGCACTACACCAATGAGATGTATGAAGAAGCCCAGAAAACTATTGAATGGGAGAATTTCAAACAAAAAGCAACAAACGTTGGTAAAATTGCGCTAGTAGCATTAGGAGGAGCAGCAGCAGGAGGTGCAGCCGTTGTAGCAGCAGGAGGAGCAGCTGTAGGAGCAGAAGTAGTAGGAGCAACAGCTACATTTTTACAATCAGACATAAGCAAAGCAGCAATGAAAATGATAGCCAACGCAGCAGCAGCAGCAGTAAGGAGAAAGCTAGATGAGATGACTAAATAGCAGTCTTGGGGCCCTATTTTTGTAAGGTGCTACATGCTACAACCGTCTGGTACATTTAATCCAATTATTCTGAGAGCTATACATCTAAGTGCAATATTTGTTTCATGGCAACACACAGCTGGGGGTGTATGGAGGCATTTGCATGATAGACATTAAAAATTGAATAAATATTCAGTTAACCTTAGCTAACATTACATTTGTTTCTTCTCACTGACGTGTACACTTAAGCAGAGACATATACTGACATACTCTGTATGCATATATATGTTTTTTTCCAAACCACATGTCCTGTCTGGGCAAAATGTATAAATTAGTATACTACTGCTTTGTATTATATAAAAACTTTATTAAATAGTACATTTTAAAATAGTATATAACATAGTGGGTAAGTAAATGGCAACACACTGTAAAGTGAGTTGATCATTTTTACAAGCAGTTTTATTACAATCATCAAGTCAAAAGACAATTTAAAATATCAGCGTAAATAAAAAACATAATTTAGGAGCAGTCCTCTGCATCAGAAGAAGGGAAAGAAACAGGACAGTGAGAAAGAACTCACAGACCAGCTGGGAGAGAAGGAGCAGTAAGTCAATAAGACTGTCCTTGAATGGTATAATAAAACTCTTATTTAACTAAATCACAACTACTGACAAAATATTCAACCAGAAACAGGCAATTCACCACTACAGTATATAAGTATTCCTATTAAAAACATAGTAAATTATATTCATATTCAACCTTTAAAATAACTTGACTGAAAGAGTTTGAGTCTAAAGAAATAGCATTTCATCCAAGCAGTAGTGATATGACGTTTGACACCGAAGCAGCGAAGCTTGTGTCAACAAAATGACACATTCCACATTAAATCACTATATCGGAGCTTGATTCATTTTTGCTAAAAAAACAAAAAAACGAACACGTGATCTGTGATCTGTGATTGGGGAGTAACGGAATACATGTAACGGGATTACGTATTTAAAATACAAAATATAAGTAACTGTATTCCACTACAGTTACAATTTAAATCATTCGTAATTAGAATACAGTTACATTTAAAAAGTATTTTGATTACTGAAGAGATTACTTTGCATTTTATTGTCATTTGTTTCATCTAATATTTAGTCCTTTCAGATGGAAAACATTTATACATATAAATGATGCGATCCAAAGTGCATTTGAACAGCGGTGAAACACTTTCTTATGATGTGTTACATTCATACGAACAGACAGAGAAGTAAGTTTGAAGTAAGTTTGGAGCAGAAGAAATAGAAATAATCCTTGTGTAAGTTGTCAGCTTTACGCTAAGCTAAAATGCTATTTCTAGCCATTTTACATGCACATGTTACCAGACACGATCATATTTTATTATCAAGAAAATTCACATTCGATAATAATATTTTTCCTAGTAAGATCTTTAATATTAGGGTAAAAATCATATTCTTGATAATCATTTTTGTATTGTTTTCCTGTAAAAATATCTAAAAATCCTTAAAACAAGATCAGTTATATTTATCTTGTTTTAGAAACAACACTGCATAAGATATTTCGGTTTTTCAGAGAATGTATTTTTATCATGTGTATTTTGTCTTACTGTACTGGCAGAGTTTTTATTGTCAAAACAAGTGAAAAAATCTACCAGTACTGAAGAAGTAATCCAAAGTATTTAGATTACATTACTGACCTTGAGTAATCTAACAGAATACATTACAAATTACATTTTACAGCATGTATTCTGTAATCTGTAGTGGAATACATTTCAAAAGTAACCCTCCCAACCCTGTTTGTGATGTCCAAAGCTTCACTCTGCTGAAAACCATGTCATTGCTTCAGTATCTGGTTCAAAAGAAGCGCAATACAAGTTTGATCCTTATACAGTCACATAAGCACAGTCCTCCATTAATAAAATGTTATGGATCAGACCACAGCATATTTCCACTTCTCATTTGCGTAAAGCTGAGAATTCTCAACTTTTTTGATGCTCTCAGCTGCTCCCCACACGTTCTCAATCCCACAATCCACCTCGAGAGCAGGGTGCTTGACTTCCATAGGAATTAATTGAAACGCTCGCTCACCTTAGCTCACAACACGGCAATGGAAATGTGCGGTTAGAGAGTGAATGACTGATGTAAGAGAGCTACCTTGCGTAATGGCCTTTAGCCTCCTTGTTAGTGCACCCGCTTCCCATGCCGGAGACCCCGGTTCAAATCCCGCTCAGAGCAGGTCCAACAGGACTGGTGACAGTGGTGCCGTGACCCAGGTGGGTGTGAGGTTTGGTGTGTGAGTGTAATGGTAGCCAGCTGTGCAGGGTGTAAACCTCACTCCCCTGTCCTCAAGAGGCACACTAGTGACTGACGCTAGAGGTTTTAGCCTCCTTGTTGGCACACCTGCCTCCCATGCTGGAGACTCCGGTTCAAACCGTGCTCGGAGCGGGTCGAGCAGGACTGGCGACAGGAGTGTGAGTTCTTAAGAAAAGGGACACATTTTTATTTATTTTTTTAATATTAAATGAATTTGAAAAGGATTTTTTGACAAAGGTCTCAGCTAACGAACCATGTAAGGAAACAGGTTTATATAAAAACACTATTTTCATGAAAATCGTTATTTATTCACTTCATAACTTACATTTTACTGTCATTTGCGTCAATTTCGTCAGACACACTAAAAACATGCTATTTTAATTTGATCCATCCAACAAGAGTGTAAAGTCTTTAATGATCTAATAATGGTGTTCAGTAAAGGAGTTACGTGATAAAATACATTCTATAATTTTTTTCTGTTTTCACACTATTCTGAAAATTCTCGACAAAATTGAATATTTTTCAATCTTAACCATGTGTTGTTCACTGGAGCAGTTTTGCTTTTGTTAAAGGTGCCTCTATAACCTAAACCAAAAGCCAAAATATATCACACAATTCTAACAGAAATAATCACAATGGGAGTGATGGAGTTGACATGTTGAAGCTGTGATCACAGAGACTTATATATTGTTTGTTTAAAATATAAAACTTACCAGATCACGGATCCCACTGTTGGATCCATCATGAGCAGGAAGTGAGAAAGGGGTACTCGCAAAGTGAGGACACAACTTTGATAAACAGTTTATGGAAAAAATAAAGTTTATTTTATGTATTGTTTTATATCTAACAGATCCCAACCGTTCATCTTATATTAATATTTATGCATTTGCAGTTTTAAACACTTTATTTGGATGTTTAACATTTGGCAGTTTAACATTGGTACCTCAATGTGTGACAGTAACCAAGACTCAAAGATGGTGGTGAAGCCACAGTATTGGGGGGAAGATCGTACAGGAATTTAAAACTATTCAGTAAAAGTTGCAGACACCAGCTGTACAGTACTTTATGGTAATTTTATGTATTTGGACAATACTGCCATAACATACATATTAGGGCAAGATGATTTTCCATTACTGCATCACAAGTAAAGAGATTTATACAAATCACTGAAATATACAGACAAACTGTAAGAATTCGTGTGGAATTTTTCATTAGTAATATTTATCATTTTAACATTTCACACACTCAATCACTTGATCATAATGAACACAAAGCATTTTTACCACACCAAATATGACAAAGTACACTGATATACTTGCAAATTTCATTTGCAAATGTGAGTGAAATGCCCAGACCCATTACTTCACTTAATGGATCTGCTGTAAATCAAGACATTCTTGTAACCTCTTGATACTAATAAAGCTACACTCTTTAATTTGATGAAATATAACTAAATAAAATTTGATTGGAAAAACAAAGAAAAAAACACTGCACACCTGATCGATTATCAGCAGGTGTGTAGGAAAAAACATTGAAGTAAATAAACAAGTGTGCTGAAATTGTTCTTGTCTATTGAATTTTGTTATGAAATCTTGATTATGAAAACAGGCTATCCATCTCATGAACAGTTAAAACTGCCCCATTGAGCAATACTTATGTGCAATATCCAGCTTAGTCTATTTATATTTATATAACATATATACTACCTCTTGTGCACATTACATTCCCTTGCACTGTCTGTATATCACAGATTTGTATTTGTACAGTACATATGTATATTCTTTATCTCTTACTATATAAACGTTTGAATGTATTTAAACAATGGTAGATCTTTGTGTTTAGTAGTGTAGTAGTGGCCACTATCATTAGAGGAAACCATGGATGTAACATGTGTAAGAGTGCTATGGTAATTACTATTTAAATAATAAATAACTTGCTCTGCATATCTCCTAAAATTGAATTTTGATTAAATAAAAAAAATAAAAAAAAATAAATAAATGAGGATTCATTAAAATCCTTAATGTGCTAATTTTACACATACAGTTGTGCTCAAAAGTTTGCATACCCTGGCAGAAATTGTGAAATTTTGGCATTGATTTTGAAAATATGACTGATCATGCATTTAAGGATAGTGTCTTTTATTTAAGGATAGTGATCATATGAAGCCATTTATTATCACGCAAAATTATCTTTAAAATACAGAATTCTGAAAATGGGACATTTCTTTTTTTGCTGAGTTTACATTTAAACTCAGTTTTTCACAATTCCTAACATTTAATCATAGAAAACATTCCCTGTCTTAGGTCAGTTAGGATCACTACTTTATTTTAAGAATGTGAAATGTCAGAATAAATGTTGAGAGAATAATTTATTTCAGCTTTTATTTCTTTCATCAAATTTCGGCAACGGCTCCTTCACTTCCTGGCGAACCACACCAATACCATTGGACCATATCTCCTTGGCGTTGTGACCCTCCAACAGTGGCAAGGGCTTTCTGACAGCGCATACCTCCTCATTCCCGGGTTTCAGCTCCAATGTAACAAGGTTCTTAAGATGGGCAAAGAGGAGGTGGGAACCGGCTGAACAGTCAACCTTTAATAACAAACTGAACTCAAACATAACATAAACTGCAAAATAATCAAAGACACGCACACACACAGCTTTGTGTGTCTCTCTCTCCCTCTCTCGAACAGGCGTCTCCAGCCCCCCTTATCTCTCTTCCGCTGTTTAGTCAACTCAGTGCCAGGTGTGCGTCATCACAGCCTGGCCACATCCCCCTCCTCGTCACAGGGTCATTGTCCATTTGGAAGACTCATTTGTGACCGAGCTTTAACTTCCTGGCTGATATCTTGAGATGTTACTTCAATATATCCACATAATTTTCCTTCCTCATGATGCCATCTATTTTGTGAAGTGCACCAGTCCCTCCTGCAGCAAAGCACCCCCACAACATGATGCTGCCACCCCCATGCTTCACGGTTGGGATGGTGATCTTCGCTTGCAAGTCTCACCCTTTTTCCTCCAAACATAACGATGGTCATTATGGCTAGTCAGTTCAAAAAAATTTTCTTAGATCAGAGGACATTATTCCAAAAAGTAAGATCTTTGTCCCCATGTGCACTTGCAAATTGTAGTCTGGCTTATGGCGGTTTTGGAGCAGTGGCTTCTTCCTTGCTGAGCAGCCTTTCAGGTTATGTCGATTTAGGACTTGTTTTACTGTGGATATAGATACTTGTCTACCTGTTTCCTCCAGCATCTTCACAACGTCCTTTGCTGTTGTTCTGGGATTGATTTGTACTTTTCGGACCAAACTACGTTCATCTCTAGGACACAGAATGCATCTCCTTCCTGAGTGGTATGATGGCTGTGTGGTCCCATGGTGTTTATACTTGTGTACTATTGTTTGTACAGATGAACGTGGTACCTTCAGGCATTTGGAAATTGCCCCCAAGGATGAACCAGACTCGTGGAGGTCCACAGTTTTTTTTTTTTATTTACTTTCTTGGCCTATTTATTTTTTATATTTTCCCATGATGTCAAGCAAAGAGTCACTGAGTTTGAAGGTAGGCCTTAAAATACATCCACAGGTACACCTCCAATTCAGTACACCTCCTATCAGAAGGCAATTGTCTAATTGTCTAAAGGTTTGACATCATCTTCTGGAATTCTCCAAGCTGCTTAAAGGCACAGTTAACTTAGTGTATGTGAACTCCTGACCCACTGGAATTGTGATATAGTCAATTCAAAGTGAAACAATCTGTCTGTAAACAGTTGTTGGAAAAATTACTCTTTAATTAAGTAGATGTTGCATGGGAGACGCATGCAGCCACTGCGTGTGTACGTCAATGTTGTGTGTTCCGCTGAAAAGCAAAGTTTTATGTTGTGTTTAAGTTGAACATTAAAGTCTGTGTGTATTGTTCACACCAGTTCCCACTTCCTCCTTAGTAAGGAAGGCATTATTGTCTGCCACAATAATTTATTTATATATTTATTTATTTATTAATGCATACTTTCCCCTTGATTCCTTAAAAGAATGTTATTGCATGTAAATTATGGAACAATTTGGATCAATCACTTAGCACAGCATACAGTAAATACCTAAAGTCTTTGCCAGAAAAATGAATTCTCACTCCTGTAGGTCCTCTTTCAATTCCAAACATTAGAAACAGACAGGGGTGGAAAGAGTACTGAAAAATAATACTCAAGTAAAAGTACTGTCACTTCTTAAAAAATGTAGTTTGAGTAAAAGTACCTGTCCTAAAAACTACTCAAGTAAGAGTAAAGGAGTTGCTCATTTAAAAATACTCATGAGTAGTGAGTATTGAGTACTGAGTTGCGAAAGCTATGCCCCTTTATAATAAAAACTTGATGCTGTAATTTAAAAATGTAGCACACATACCGTAATTTACATTCCTTTTTATGGCTGTTTTCCAGAAAGATAAAAAAAAAAAAAAAAGTATTTTATAGGTGTTTGTGATTGACAACTTTTAAAATACATCACTTATCTATGATACTGTAAATACAACATGAATCTGATTAAAAGAATAATTAAAAGGGTGACATGATTACAGAAATGAAAAGATGAAAGTTATTTTCAATATCATAATGTATGAAACAATTACATTAAAATCAGTTTATGTGTAGGGTCTAAATTTTCCTTAATGCAGACAGAGAGAGTTATTGTTGCACATAAAACATGTTCAAAACAATGCAAGGAATGCAAAAAACCCACTAAAAAAGCAGGGTCACTCGGTGCATATGTCCTGCTCAATAGAGGCGGTAGAGCAATTGTATGGTAAAGGGGCCACATCGGGCTTCAAAGGAATAATTCACACAAAAATGAAAATTCTCTCATCATTTAGTCACCATTATGCCATCCTGGATGTGTATGACTTTCTTCAGCAGAACACAAATTAAGATTTAGAAACAGAAACAGATCAATATTTAAGATCATTTTTGCAGGAATTTCTCCTCCCTGCTCAGTCAATCTCCACTTTAACTTTCACTTTCTTCTTCTTTTGCTTTTGGTGATTCACGTTCTTCATGTATATCACCATCTACTGGGCAGGGTGAAGAATTTTTTAGCAAAAATAGACTTAAATATTGATCTGTTTCTCACCCACACCTATCATATCACTCCTGAAGACATGGATTTAACCACTGGAGTCATATGGATTACTTTTATGCTGCATTTATGTGCTTTTTGGAGCATCAAAATTTTGGCATCCCTTCACTTGTATTATATGGACCTACAGAGCTGAAATATTCTTCTAAAAATCTTAATTTGTGTTCTGCTGAAGAAAGAAAGTCATACACATCTGGGATGGCATGAGGGGGAGTAAATGATGATAAGAGAATTTTAATTTTTGTGTGAACTATTTCTTTAAGTAGCACATGGGGGGCCACATTGTCCTCCTTTTGAGATACAATGTCATGCATTGATTTAGTTCTTGTATCTTTTAAGCCCAGAAATAGTTGTGTTCTCATTCTAATGCATGATGCACAATTTTCTGAAGTTTGTGACTGGTGGAATGTCCTGCTTGAAGAATTGCTCTCCAAAGATTGACACTTTTCTATCAGGCATAAGAAAAAACATGATAAAGGCTAAGCATAATTATAAATTATTTTATCATCTCTACTTTCCTGGTCATTTATTATACCAATTAACACTCTCTACATCAGGGGTCGGTATTATAAAAAAAAACTAACAATATTATTAAAAATTACTCAAGTTATTCGGCCAAAATTTGTGAGTGGTTTTCTCATTTCCTTGTTTTTGTTGTTTGATTAATAGCCTTTTTATGACATAGCCAACTACAATGTTGCCGCGGCACACTAGATTGCCAGGTGTGCTGTGGAAAATGATCAAATTCCACAAAATAAATAAATGCATGAAAAAAATAATTATAATTTCAGGGCTCCAAACTCCTCCTTCGCCATTTTGAAACCATAATTGGTCACTTTTGTGATTGTGAAGAGTAATGATTAATGTGCAAAAGTGACTGATATTTATACGCGTTAAGGGTCTTTCACATGACTCGCGTCAGCGCTGCAGAATACTCTGCAGTCTATGAAGTGACGCCACTTTACACCAAAGTGTTTTTAACACACATGTTTTTGCTTCAGCAATAATGTCTTTGAGAGTACTAAGCAACAAGAAATTTGTGAAGAGACAGTGAATGTCTCATAATTGCTTTTAATTAAATATTACCTTATTGTTTACGAATATCAGAGACCCCAGTTAAGAAAACGCTTAGACCTAAACATAAATGAGTCCTTTTATTCCAAATACATGTTTTCAATGTTTATTGTGCACACCTCCTGCTTTTTTACATGGCAAACTCATAAAATCGCCCCTCTGTGACGCTTTCTGGAACTCTTGACATGTGGAGGGCAATGCGGCGCTTGACGGTGGCGTTGAACGGAGCGTTGACGCCTTGACTCAACTCATGTGAAATGCGCTTTACAATGACGAAATAACATTATTGAAACTCAAAATGATTATTATTTGTCTATCATTGTGGTCTTTTCTAATAAAAGCCATGCTCGGCAGCTTAAATAGGCTACTGTAGGAAAATCTGCTTTGTGTTTATAATTCTTATACTGAAGTCAGTAGATTTGCAGCCATGCAAGTTTTAATAAAGGAGAAGGTAAGGACGTTATTGAAACTCACTATTATTAGACTATTATTATTGTCTTTTTGGATGAAAAATAATGCTCAGACTGAAGGAAGACTATAGATCTGCTTTGTTCTTTTAATGCTGAAACACTATAAAGTCTCTTGGTAGATTTCGGTCATGAACGACTCAAAATGATTCACTGACTCACTCATAGCACATAAGACGCTCATATGTCGCCACCTAGTGACATTTCCAGAAGGGGTCACTGAACTAATCAGTGAATAAAATTGAACAAATTTGTGAAACAGAAGCAAGCCTCACCAAAATACTCTTTATTTTGCAGCTAATTCTGCACAATTGTAAACTTGAATAAACTTGAATTACTAAAATAGCTGGAATTGGTGCTTTTAGCTTATTCTTTAAAAAGAATATCCCCAGAAAAAATGTTCGTGGACCAGTGATTGTCTCACCTTTTTTGCCCCTCATGAGTTTGCATCCCTGTAATTTGTTGTAGCATTGCAAGAACAAATCTACAGATTAGAAAAGAGGCAAATTTGTTGTTTTTTCATTACCCATTTAGCGCTCTTGCCACCTGTGACCTCACACAGCATAGCCTACCTATGTGACTTGTTTTTTGTTTTTGCATAGCAGAATTTCAAACATTACAAGTAAACACGTTACTAAGACGGACAGAAAACATGGACAAGTTCTTGAAAAGGAAACATATTGACGATGGTTAGCCTATGTGGGATAGTGGTGTGCCGTAGAGTTTTTTAGTCATAAAAAGTGTGCCGTGGCAGAAAAAAGGTTGGGAAACACTGGCCTACTAGACAGTGCTCAATTCGGTTACATGTACACTTCAAGTCCAACATTTTGAAGCAAATACTCTTTTTGTCCCACTGTTTACATTCACTTTACACCAAACCGACTGCGTTTACATTAATGCCTCATAAAGACGGGCATTGGCGAAATTATGAAGTGTATTTGACCGTTTAGGCATGTACCCGCATTAGCGCACAAACATCAGCCGCCTGTCAATCAAATAGCACACAGCTACAGACGTCAGGAAATAAAAAGTCAATCTTTTATATTTTATCTAGATCAATCAACCAGTGGTTGTCTTGCTATCGTGATTGATGTAATGAACACCCCTGGTCTAGATATAGAACATACAAGTATAGAAAATTACTCAAAAGTTTATCATCGATATCGATCTCTTTTTTTATTTTATTTTTTTAGATAAACATCAAGATTGTTTTATCGCCAAGCCCCATTGATAACAAAGCCATAATCTCTCACATCAGCCCAATAATCTCATGATAGTTAAATTACAGGCTACATTATAGACACAGAATCTAATAAGCAGAAATATGAAATTTACCTCGATATGTTTCTTCAAATTAGAGGCAGGATTAATGTTGATATCTGACTTGAGCAAGTTAAACTCACATGAGACGATCAAGCAGTTGGACTTTTTCACTGCGAAAAGCCCTTTCTGTGATGTTCAGGTGTTGAAATGTGTTTGAGGCATCCATAACAGATGGCACCTGATCTGCAGCTGCCGTTCAATTGTGTGATTTGATTTGATGGGAGTCAGAGACTCTCCTTAGCCAATCATGTTGATAGATAAAAATTAAATCAGGACAGGGAAGTAGCGAACACAGATGGTGGGAAAATAGCGCAGTAAAAGTACAGTTACAGCACTTAAAATGTACTCAAGTAAAAGTATAAAATGTTTAAACTACTTTAAAAAGTACAATTCCTGGGAAAACTACTTAATTACAGTAACGTGAGTATTTGTAATTTGTTACTTTACACCCCTGGAAACAGAATAGTTATTACAAAGAAAAATTATTACAGTTAGTAATTACAGCTGGACTTAAATCTCACTTTAGGTCATCCTTTAATTGTAAACATTATGAATAGAACAGTTAGTTATTGCAAATTAGTTTCAGTAAAAATCAGTGGCTCAACTTTTCCCAAACTGTTCAGGTTCACACCGTTTTTATTTAATTCATTTTAATTTATTTTAGTTTAATTTGATTTATTTTATTAAAAATGTTACTATACTTTAACTTTATTTTAACTTTATCTCCCCTCTTTTGTAAACCTTTGGTAAAGGGCAGGTTCACTCAATATGAAAATACTCTTGTTATGTATGGAAAAAATATATACAGGTTTGGAACAACATTAAATAATGTCAGAATTTTCATTTTTGGGTGAATTCTTTATTAAAAAACAAAAACAAAACAATAATATTAATAATAGAAAATACTAAATAAAAAAATTATAAAAACAGCCATGGTAAAGACGATTAATATCTCCATTGAAATGTCAAAACCAGTTTGAAGCAGATTTGAATACATGGAACAAAGCATTTTAACAGGAAGGACTGACCTTTCTTTAACAGAACAGCTTTGTTCTCTGTCCTGTCTAGTTCCCTAGATCTGAAACAATTGCCATGTTGTCTTCATGAAAGGAAATGCATAATGTTAGTATATGCAGCTGAATCAGTTTCCACTGTGGATTCTAAACTGAACTAATCTGCCTTGCATTTGATGTGTGTGTTCAAGTCTTGCTTTATATAAATAAGGATAAATACATAAATAAATAAATAAGTATAATTCAGAGAAAGAGAAAGATAGGGAACACTGCAGAACTGCAGAAGATGAAGAAATAAAAATGACAAACTTCACAGAAAAATGGCCAGAAAAATATTAATGATTTATATGAAACCTACAGACACCAGTTATACTTTCATGTTAATTTCATGTATTAATACAATACTGTCATAAAATATAGGTAAGGACTAGATGATATTCTACTACTGCATACACCACAAGGAAAGAGATTTATACTCTACAAATCACTGAACTAATCAGACATTACTGTAAGATGCTGAATTATTCCTTGGCAATATTCATCAATTTTAAATTTCAAAAACTCCAGCTGTGACACACATGACAGTTATGACACATATATACAAATTACACAGTTAGTCTAAAAACAGTGAGCTACAGTATGTAAACTGAAAGTGAAAGTAAGCTGCCAGAGACCAACAATGAAGTTGACAAATGAGTTTACCTGATGACATTCCTATGACATTGGAGAAGAGTGAGATATATACACAAAGTATATACAAGGAAGCACACATAGCAACTGCCTAGGCTATATTAATTGTATACTTCTGCGTTTTACTACTACACTGTCCAAATGGCAGTAAATTGCACCGTGGCCAGAAGCTTAGAGTAATGACAATACTTTGAATACATTTATACTGAAAGCCTCGTTGGAATGCAAAACTTTTTATGAGGGTGAGGGAATGCAAAAATATTTTAGGAAATATTGTAAATTTGTCTTCTTTGTCTGTCTCCTAATGGATCTTTTGTAGACTGTTTAGCTAGCCACACCTGCTGTGATACTAAGATTGAAGTTGAATAGCCAAAGGCGTACTAGACAAAGCAACACTGTTGGCACAGGTGCTGTGTAAGGGACGTCAATAGAATGAACAAATAGAAAGAGAGGTAGCTAGCTACAAAGGTAAACAGGCAGATAGCTATGTATATCAATTTTTCTTTTGTAGGCATTGTTCATTCAGTGTGCAGAATTGGGAGCTAAAACACTTTCACTTTCTCTCATAGAGCAGAAAAAGCAGTTAAACAAACGGAACACCGAGAGACCCTTAATGTGATGAAGGATTTAAAACAATAATGGAATCACAATGTGAAGATCAGCAAAAATGTTAATTAAGTGACATGATAATTAACTGACTAATTGTAGTTTATAGAGTACTAAATTCCACCTGTTACTTTTTTCCCTAGTGAATAATAGAAACTGGAATGCATAAAATAGAACGTAAACATGGACATTTTTCACCAATATTCAGTGGTCATTTGACATATTAATGCATAATGCTCTTCACCTGTGGTTAGAAGCATAGTTCTTTGTTAGTTTGTGTTGTCGATGTCATTGATTTTGCCGCAGCTGGGGTGACCCACCATCACATACACTACAACAGTCAAGTAAGTAAAGATTTTCTCAATACATAATATAAGTGTATTGAGCAAATCTTTACTTGACTGTTGTAGTGTATGTGATGGTGGGTCACCACTGCAAAACAATAAAGGTTTGTATTTCATTCCATATGATTAATAATTATACTTATTAGTTAGTATACTGCATCACAACATCTGCCAGGTTGTCAACTAAAATGCCAAAACTGTTAACATAATTTAGAAGAAAACTAAATGAAGCTCATTAAATTAAGTATTAACCATTGAGAACAATAATTCTGCAGAGTTCAAATGGAAAATTGTACCCCAACATAGCCAAGTGTGTTCAGACTTTTGACCGGTACTTGCACAGTAAAAGTACAGGACAGCAAAGATAGTGAGTGGGCTGTGAACTGCATTTCAAGTGATATAGCATTTTCTAAATGCAACGCGAGAATGCAAATCATTTGCATTTCAAGATACATCTGCCTCACACGGCTGCAGACCATTAAGGTCATGTAATTAATTAATGTTGGCATGTAAGATGATAGGACATACCTGTATATTTGTGTAGGTAAGGGGCAAACCCTGTTTTTTAAAAAAAAAAAATTTCACAGGTGTCAAAGCATTTATTTTCATATTTATTAAACAGATATTAATAAAGTCAATTTGAAGGTATATCATATTTGTGTCTCTTGCGTGAACATTATTAACTGTTTTTTTTTTCTTCGTTCTAACCAGTTACCATTTGGAAAGGAATCTGCAGAACGCCCAAACTGAAATGAAAAAATACTGTTTCTGCTCAAAACATACTGAAATGAAAAACATTTAGTTTTTAATCCTGGTTTATAATCCATTCAATAATGAAAAGACCCAAAATGTTTAAAATGTTCACATTACCCAAAGTGAGTGTGAGTGTGCCATGCACATTTATTGTCATTAGACTATGTACTTTCAGAGCAGTATTTGAATGACTGATGCGGATGCATATGTAGAGAGTTTCAAATGAGGCATCATAATTGAGGATGCTGTCATAGAAGAGGTTTGCTTTCGAAAGAGGAGAAACAGGAAAATGCTGAGGTTGGAATGTGTACCGTATGTGTTTGTGTGTGTGTGTGTGTGTGTGTGTGTGCATGTGCATGTGTGTGTGTGTAAAACCTACTGCAATCTTCTATTTGTTTAGTCAGTCAGTTTTGATTTGCCGATTAGCCTGCCTGGAAAAATATCATTACGGACCGCAGCTGTTGGGCATGGTGAGCGATGGGCAGCATTCTGTTTAGGACTGCACAGTATATTGACCCTTTAGCCTGTTTGTTGGATTTACCCCTTTGTCTATTCGTTTGGATTTTGTTTGCTGTTTGCCTGCCTTGCTGTGTTTAGAACCTTGCCTGGACTTTGGTTACGTCTTTTGCCTGTCGCCTTGGATTGTTTGACTGTTGAATGTCTTTGACAATAAAGAACCTCTGCAACATGGATTCTAATCTGCCTCCAGCTATGGGTTCATTACAGGGTCTTATTGTGGCTTTAGAGCTAATTATTCACTGCAGTAATTATTGAATTCACCAGTCATTAACACCATTTTATAAATTGATTTGTTATGTCAGATTCATTATTTCAATAACAATATGGTATGTGGTGTATAATATATTACCTACCTATGAATAGGTTATCTGTACAACATGGTAGGCACACATCACACCAGAGATGCATCATGGTTTCGCTGGTGCAGCCTTTCACACAACATTTCACACACTGACTAGTCATCTCCGTTGATCGAGCTGTAGGGTGGTATCTCTGATGACAATGGCATGTGCATTCATAATTGCGATTTTCATTATGTGTTTGGACACAATGTCTAAATGTAGCCAATTGTATAAAATGCTAATAATGGTTTCTGAAAAGATAACTGAACCACAAAGCAGCAGATTATTATTTTAAGATTGCATATACACAAACATATATTAAAAAAGCATTCAAAAGCATCATTCAGTAACATAGTGTACCTTGAATAGAAAGTGAAGTCCACAGTAGAGAAATGAAGGAAGCTTTTACAAGGGTGAGATACATTTAGGGGTGGGATTGTTAGAAGAATGGTGGGTATCACTTAATAATAATGTTCCATAGTTAAAACATACAGTAACTTTGTTACAGTAACTAATGCAGAACTAATGAAGAGTACAGCATTAACTCTCCAGTCACTTCTACTAACGAATATGGAAGAGTAATTAATTAGTTCGTAGTTAATGTCAAATTGATGACTGGGGTAGTTCACTATTAGATGAATATTTTATACATACTGAAGAATAACCAACTACTGTAACTACTGAACACTTAAAATAACTATTAAGTTGTGACTAGGGGTGTGCTGTGAAGCAATTATCTTTATTTGTGTCTGTATCTGTTCATATATCAAAATTATCTGTATCTGTCTCTGTATTCAGATAGAACCGGTGTGGGCGGGGCTTAAACAGGAAGTGCATCAAAACTAAATGAAATGCCCATTTTTAAACGTTACTCTTACATTTATAGTATCTATTAATAAAATATGCCTTGTATACGCCTTTTCATAACAATAGCTTAATTATTTGTATTATTAATTACTATTATTATTATTATTATTATTATTACTATTATTATTATTATTAATATTATTATACAACTATTATTTAAAAAAAATAATTTTATTCAATTTTTCTTTCCAGATGAAGCTGAATTTGTAGGCTACATTAACTGTGGAATATGTTTTGGTTTCTCCTGGTATTTCAGATATTAATATCTGCATGAAACAAAATTTTCATTTGTCTGTTCATGTATAACAGCATTATTCTGGAGGCAAGAGGTGTCAAACAAAATGTGAAATGTCAATCTCACATTTTGCAGTGAATAATAAATACAAATTTAAACATTAAAATTTAAAAAATTTTTATAAGACACCATTAATTAGTTAAATAATAATAATAATAATAATAATAATAATAATAATAATAATAATAATAATACATTTGTATAGCACCTTACCAAAGGTAGCACAGTTTAAAAAAAAAAAAAAAAAAGATGGAACATGTTTCAGTTTCTTTGTTTTACATAAGGAGGAATATTCCTAATAGATGAATGCTGGATCATTTAAACCTTTATGGAGCATTATAACTTTTTTCGGAACAAAGTCTTAACCAGATCATTTCTTTAATCGATGATGTGGATATAAATGTGGTCAACTTTAAAAGACGGATAGACAGGCTACGATGTAAAATCATCACTTCAGGTCAGGAATTTAACATCACGCTCAGGTTTAGGCTACAAATAAATACATGGGAATCACATGTTAATTGAGAATCAGGATTTGGGCTTGCACCTTGAAAGAGGTGAACAACCATCACGGGGACAGGCGCCGGCCTCCTGGAACCTCCCGGAACAAATACAGGGCAGTAAATAATTTCCAATGCATTGTGTCATTGTAGCTGCTTTTGACTCGAGTCTTCTCACTGCATTTACATGCCTCTGATCAACATATGTCTTCAGCGTGCGGAGTTTCGAGCTCTTTGAAACAGTGAATCATTTTCCTTAGCAATTGGTTCAATTGACTCTAAGTTACACAGCACTTCACAGCACAGCAGCTTAATTCATTACATATATGTAACGGGGGTTAAAATGGGAAAGGAGGAGGCGGGAACCGGATGAACCATCAAAATAATATTTTAATGAAAACTTAAACAAAAGACACGAACATAATCACACACGGCAGCTGCGTGTAGCTCTCTCTCTCATGAACTGCCACATCCGGCTCGTCTTTATTCCTCTCCTCAGCTGATTAGCCCGATTGGCCGATCAATTCATCCCCCTCCTCGTCACAATATAGTAGAAAGTGCATGAATGTATTGACTTGCATCTCAATGGACGCAATTAATCCATACAAATAAACAATTTTAACTCAATGCACTCCCTTCTAAAATGGCCTCTGTAATGAAGCCATGTGGGCAAATTGACTATTGTAATAGAGCATGCAGTGTTGCACTCTGTTGGCCGATTTCTTTTACAACAATTCAATTATGACATCTGTTATGTGTTCATACAAACAGTATTCAAGATGCTCCTTTAAGGTGTTGTATGAACAGGACATTTCGAGACTCACGCCCGTTACTAAATATTATTGTCAATCCCAAACACTGACTGTGTGAATGTGGGCTTTGATGTGCTAATAGTCTGGACAATTCCTGATAATAGTCTGAACAGAATTGGCTAATTGCACAAGATGGCGCCTATGAGCTTCCGTGATGTAAGTGTGTGCATGATTACTTCCTGTTGTATGAGAACTCCTCATTAAAATAAGTTTTGTTTTTGTTTTTTTATTGTGACATATTATCTTAGAAACAATTGAAAATTACATGTATACTCATTAAAATAAGTGAGATCATAAGTATCAGCTGAGAGCACGGCTTGAGCAGGGCATATAACTGTTGCTGTTAGGGGAGACTTGTCAGAGACTTTAGCTGAGACCAGCATGAGCTTGTTCATAAGTAAAGAACGAGAGGAGAGTGATCTATTAGTGACGGAGACATCCTCTTTACATGTCGTGTGCCTCTGCCAGCTGACCAATGGTATGAAGAGTTCAAATTGTGTGTAACACTTCACAGTAAGGTTCTTCAACGTTAGTAAATGCAATAGCTAATGTAAACTAACAACAAACAATACTTTTATAGTTTTTAATACTCTTGGTTAAGATTAATTTCTGTCGTATACTAATACATTTTTAATATTCAAAGTATAAATCAACATTAGGTCATATATTTTGAATGAACAACAGTATTTATTAAATATTATTATACTGAATGCACAACTTACACTATATTGCCAAAAGTATTCGCTCATCTGCCTTTAGACGCATATGAACTTAAGTGACATCCCATTCTTAATCCATAGGGTTTAATATGACGTCGGCCCACCCTTTGCAGCTATAACAGCTTCAGCTCTTCTGGGAAGGCTTTCCACAAGGTTTAGGAGTGTGTTTATGGGAATTTTTGACCATTCTTCCAGAAGCGCATTTGTGAGGTCAGACACTGATGTTGGACGAGAAGGCCTGGCTCACAGTCTTCGCTCTAATTCATCCCAAAGGTGCTCTATCGGGTTGAGGTCAGGACTCTGTGCAGGCCAGTCAAGTTCTTCCACACCAAACTCGCTCATCCATGTCTTTATGGACCTTGCTTTGTGCACTGGTGCGCAGTCATGTTGGAACAGGAAGGGGCCATCCCCAAACTGTTCCCACAAATTTGGGAGCATGGAATTGTCCAAAATCTCTTGGTATGCTGAAGCATTCAGAGTTCCTTTCACTGGAACTAAGGGGCCAAGCCCAGCTCCTGAAAAACAACCCCACACCATAATCCCCCCTCCACCAAACTTCACAGTTGGCACAATGCAGTCAGACAAGTACCGTTCTCCTGGCAACCGCCAAACCCAGACTCGTCCATCAGATTGCCAGATGGAGAAGCGTGATTCGTCACTCCAGAGAACGCGTCTCCACTGCTCTAGAGTCCAGTGGCGGCGTGCTTTACACCACTGCATCCAACGCTTTGCATTGCACTTGGTGATGTATGGCTTGGATGCAGCTGCTCGGCCATGGAAACCCATTCCATGAAGCTCTCTATGCACTGTTCTTGAGCTAATCTGAAGGCCACATGAAATTTGGAGGTCTGTAGCGATTGACTCTGCAGAAAGTTGGCGACCTGTGCACACTATGCGCCTCAGCATCCGCTGACCCCGCTCTGTCATTTTACGTGGCCTACCACTTCGTGGCTGAGTTGCTGTCATTCCCAATCGCTTCCACTTTGTTATAATACCACTGACAGTTGACTCTGGAATATTTAGTAGCGAGGACATTTCACGACTGGACTTGTTGCACAGGTGGCATCCTATCACAGTACCACGCTGGAATTCAC
Organism: Myxocyprinus asiaticus; assembly: GCF_019703515.2. Taxonomy (NCBI): domain Eukaryota; kingdom Metazoa; phylum Chordata; class Actinopteri; order Cypriniformes; family Catostomidae; genus Myxocyprinus; species Myxocyprinus asiaticus. Next base: position 52,529,731 of record NC_059351.1, read on the forward strand.
TGAGCTCCTGAGAGCGGCCCATTCTTTCACAAATGTTTGTAGAAGCAGTCTGCATACCTAGGTGCTTCATTTTATACACCTGTGGCCATGGAAGTGATTGGAACACCCGAATTCAATTATTTGGATGGGTGAGCGAATACTTTTGGCAATATAGTGTATGTTAACAAATTGAACCTTATTATAAAGTGTTACCAAATAGTCGAATATGTGAAGTGTTAACAGAAATGACAACTTTATAAAGTATTTATCAAACTGTCCAGCAAAGGATTTCTTTTATTATCTTTTCCTTTTTACTTCTTTGCAAAAGATTTCTTTGACATGTTATCCTGCAGTTGCATTTCCAACTTAAAGTTGTATAACTTTTTAAATCAGTTTCCAAACCAATAATTTTGTATTCATTTTCACAGAATCTCACACCCATACATGAGCTTCTGTTGTCTCTGGTTTATTTGGTTATCATTTCTTAACTCATTGTAACTGGTACACCTACTGCAACTTGTTCAAATGTTATTTATTCTCACTGTTAAGAGAAATTTGTTGTGCTTTGCATTTGACTCGTTGCAATTTCTTGCAGTGAGCATTGTTCCGGAATGTTGAGTTTATGTGCGTGTGGGGAAGCGCCTCCCATCAGGGTGTGAATGGGTAAAGGTATCTTAATTATGCTGCCTCTTAAGATATCTCGTTTTGGCCAAATTCTAAGGTAGCATCATATGCATCCTTCCCTGTTTAGGCGATCCCAGAATGCACTGTGAGGAGCATGGTGGAAAAATAAATCCAAGATGGTGGACGAAGCGAGATAGATTTTCACTATAAATATACTTATAATTCATTCATTACTGAAAAGTATCAACAAATAACAGTTTAATATGACACAAAATCGGCTATTTTACCCAAAATGTGTGTGTGTCATGCGTATTTATGCTCATTAGAGGATCTCGTCATTTCTCTTGCATCACCTGTACTGAAGTCAGTTGCAAGTCGAGTGTCTCGAGCGCTGTGCGGGAGGAGCGCTATTTGAATGATACGTGGAGCTGCTGCCTATGTAGTGCGTTCCAAATCACTCTCTTATGAAGCATCATTTCAGTTAAGATGCTGCCACAGTAGACTGCTGCCTATGGAGGCAGGAGACAGCGAGGCAGCTCACTAAGTTTTGGAACAGACCCACAGAGAGAAAAAGTAAATGTCGTGTAGCATAAAAACAGCATATTATTGGTTCCTTCAGAGACCTTTTAATTCCAAAGATTTTTTTGTATTTTTATTATTTTTTTTGAATAGCAAGAAAGTGAATGAAAATATGTTGCCATGTGACCACACAGTACTAAAAGTTAAAATTGTTTTTGCAAGAGTACATTTTTATTTATTTTTTTATTTGTTTTGTTTTATTTTTTATTTTGCCTGTTTAATTTGAACTGATGAAGACCTCCCATCATTTATCTTGATAACACACTAAAACATCATGTGACATTGTTGCAAGTTGTGCGTGAGTCAGTAATAGACTCCACTGATAGGCTAAAACCAGTTTGGCGACATTTGATTAAAGCTGATTTGAAAGCGTTCAAAGACAAAGGTTGGACTTTTATATACAGCCATATATGTAGACTGCCAACTGTTTATTAGACTAAAGAGCCCCCTTCTATGCACATGTAATAGGGTTAGAAAATACTAACAATTATTATTAGGTCCTTGTGGGTGAATTCCATAAAACTAGGCATTCAGTTGTGTTCAGTTATATTCAGTGGTGTTTGAGGGCCCCCCTAGTGGCTACTGTTGTACTGCAGAGTGTACTTTGTTCCTTCTCGCATACTGTACTCCAACAGATTCTTCCTCACTGTGCTGATTTATGTCTGTCTCTCTCATACTGACTGAATAATCGTAGTGAAGGCAAGACGAAGCTTTCTGAAGCAACAAAGAGCACCACCTGAACTTGGGTGCTTTGATAGAATGGCATTTCATTTTAACGCATTGAAAGTCACTGTCTAAGTCAATTTGACAGTATTGTCGCAAAGTAAGTGAAATAAACAACGTAATATCAACACAGAGATATCAGGTAGAGCAAACCTGCATTTTTGGTCTTTTAACAAAGCCTCAGACCTGTAATAACAGCAATGATATTACATGGGCAAGACTTGTGTGGGCTATATATTTATATTATATATACTGTATGTTGCTATACTTACATACTATAACTGTTATAATGTACAATATAATAGTGACGTTTTAATTGGGAAATAAATGTGCTTGTGAACTGGGCAGATTATTGGAAACGTATTTATTGGGAAGTAAACAGGCTTGTTTTTACTGTATAAAGTGAAAGTTCTTATGGTCATCATCTCAAAGGTTTTTGTGGAGTAACTGGATCTTTTCCACAGTGTTAGGGCTGAGCCGGTTTCTTTTTTTATTTACAACTTCTCCTGCTTTAGAGAAGACCCTCTCACATGGTACAGAGGAGCTGGAGTGCATAAAAAACTGCAGGGCAAGTTTATACAGGTGTGGATATACTGCCTTTTGCATACACCAAAACTGCAGTGTATCCTCAGAGCGTGGCACATTGGGGTCACTGAGGTATCGCTGAACCTCTACAGTGGCATCTGAAGTGGCATGTTTAAGCCGCCTGGATTCCACCACATGACTGCCCAATAAATCCCACAGACCTTCAACTGAAAAAATAACTAAAACTGAAAATAAATTACACATAATTAATTAAAAAGTTAAAACCGCCCGCTCCCGTGAGATTTTCATCCCAGTGCTGTCCTCTACACTCTACCACACAAGTAATGCACATCGCAAACCCTGAAATGAAGAGCCAATAGAAAGAAAAGACAATCTGAAAGAGTACCAGAGTGAGTTGCAGCATTGTCTGCTTACAGGTTGCTGTACAACTGCAAGGCTTTTTTCATTTTCAGTTTGGGATTGCTTGACATTTATGGCTTTCTTTATTACCAAATTCAGAGCATATGCAATACAGGTTGCGTGTCTCAGTTTTAAGGTGTTTGCACATGCTATCATATTACCAGCGACATCAGTCGCTGTAATGCTCCACTCATCCATGAGAGCTGTCGTGAATTCAGCTATATTTTCATCTGAATGAGCCTTGGAAAATGTCCCAACTCCCAGTAATGCTGCTGACAACACATCCTTATAATTTAGAAAAATGACATGTCACTGCAAGTATGCATCCGTATGTACCTGTCTGATGTGAGACTCACTGCTGTTTGCCTTCTGCATCTCCTCCTTTGCTTCTCGTTTCCTCTATGTATTTTACTTCAGTCATACCTTTCAATATTTTTCTAGATGGGATATTGTATGTTGGATCTAGAACACTCACAAACTGCCTAAATCCTGAATCATCTACAGTGGTGAAGGGCTGTAAATCCTTCACAATCATATTCACCCAAGCATCATCTATCATCTGTTTTCTGTTCCCTGCAACACAAGCAAAGATGTGAACACTTCAGCTGTGAACCGAATGTTTACCTCAGGATCGATGCATCATATCAAGGTGTATCCCATGTTGACATTAGCAGTAAATTATAAACTAACAAGTGAACTAAAAAGAACTAAAAAGGCCTGTTGTATTGGAAGCAAGTTAAGTAGTGTGTAATCGAACCAAGGCAACGTATGGTATGACTAACTACGCTTATATAAAGAACTACATTTAAATATAGGAGTCATCCCAGTTAAAAACTACCCTTCTATTTAATACAGAACAGAGGTACATGCATTTCAGGGAACCGTGTGAGAAAACCAGAAAGACTCTATTTCATTTAAATGACATGATCAGGCTGTTTCCTGTTCAAACGGTTTTACTTTCAGTTTTCAGAGTGAAGGAGAAACTGCATATTTGGGAACTCTGGTCGAGTCAGTAATTTCATAGAAATGGCTGGAGCTCATACAGGTCAGTTCAAAACCTATTTACAGCTATTTATTTACATATTAGAGTACAGATAAACTCCATAATATACCAACAGATAGATGTTTTAATCATGTAAGCCTTTAATCAGCATGTGCAAAATCACTACTGTATCACTACTAGGGTTACCACCCGTTCCGTATTATACGGGATCGTCCTGTATTTAAAGATCATAATATGTCCCGTATTGAATCAATATGGGACACACTTTGGTCCCGTATGTAAAGATGAAATTATGAATCCCATAAAGAATCAATACGGGACGCATTTTTTCCCGTATGCAAGATGGGCCGATGGAGTCACGGGGAAATCTGTCATAATCGTCATTTAAGCTTGATATGCGTTGGAAATTTTACCTATGGTATGTAAGGGACCGTCTGAAACGTCCACACATTGTGCTAAAATAGTGGAGGGTGTGGTAAGGGACCGTCTGAAAAGTCCACACATTATGTTAAAATAGTGGCGAGTGTGGTAAGGGACCGTCTGAAAAGTCCACACATTATGTTAAAATAGTGGCGGGTATGTCTGAAAACGTCAGCCAGCATGTAGCCAGCCAATTCTAGTCTAGAGAGACTGTCCAGTATTTCACAATTTCAAAAGTGCAACCCAACTATCATGACATATCAACTTTTTTAGCATTGACAAGACTTTTTAAAACTAAGAACATTTTTTTAGAACTTTTTAAAAGTAATCCAATGCAAAAATACTTATATTGTTATATTGTTAATGTATATACTTATATTGTTAATCTTTAGTGTGTGATTATTTGATATTGTTATTCTAATAGATATTATTAGATAGGTATATTAAAGTTACTAGGCTATTGATTCCAAGCAGTCAGAGTTTAACTGAGAAGCAGACCTGTCTTTGAATATTATTGGGCTTAAAGCTACTAAAGATATCCAGCCGAGGACAGTGATCTTTTTCTTTTTTCTTGTCAATATTGGTTAATATTAACAATATAACAGAGAGCAGCAGGTCTATTAGGATGCATTTACACATTGCACAGATCGGATATTTTGAGGTATAAGATTATTGTCCTGTCTGCTTACACTCATGTAATACAGGACATTAACAGCTGTGTTTACACTGACATTGCATCGACGGCAGATTTGGTCTCTTCAAAAGGGGCATTTTGATCAAGATGCACATTTACCTGTTCACACGTGCAGCTGCATTCACAGAGAGCGATGCACACTCACGTGCAGACATTCGCATGTGAGCGCTTGAAAGCAGCCGGCTGCACTCAAACAGTGTGCGGGTACAGAATTGAGTCAGTTCTCGGTACTTTAAACATCAGTTGCAATTAAAATATTAAACTGAGAGGAGATTCCGTGGCACCCCAGGGTGTGTTCCCTCTCTGTTCCTGGCTGTCTATTATCGTCGTCTAGTGTCTTCTTCATGTTAAGGTAATGGCAGTTTTAAAGGCTTAAAAACATACTGCAGCAAAAACTAAAATGAAATATGTTTTAAGATTTAAAATAAATAAATATTTTAGTACTTTAGTTTCAGTTTTCCCAATTATGCTATATTTTTTATTATTATTATTAACTCATGATTTGTAAGGTGATACATTTTAATGTTTGCATTATAACCAGCTACATTTACGTACAAGCTTGTTCAAGTGCGATTTAATTGTGCAGTAGCTCAACTGATAGAGCGTTGAACTTGCTATGTAAAGGAGCGGTGTATGAGTCCTGAAGAGCATGTCGACATGTGAGCCAAAAATGTCTTAGTAGCGCCACAAAATGACGTGGTTGCTTCAGCAATTGTGTTTTCATCTCACATTTGCTTTTTCTGACTCTGTCGGTTAGGTTTAGGTTTAAGATCAAGCTGAAAACACTTTAGCAATACCCTACAGACTATAGGCCGGGGGTGGGTTCAATTATATTTGGCCAGTAAGCAACAACTACGGTGACATCCACACTTGAAGTTTGAAAACACATTGATTTCTCATCAACCTCTCATCAGCACTAGAAAAGTTATTTTCTCCACTGAAAACAGAGTCTTTCAAAATGCTCTTCATCATGTAGGCAAAACGATGACATTACAAAACTGAAAACAGAGGTTTCAAACGTCAAAAATTAGTTTGGACGTGGCCTAAGCTGCTAACCACACGTAACACCCTAACAAGCACCTAACCCTGGCAATCACCAACAACAACCGAGCAACTGCCTAGCATCTCCCTGAAAACCACCCATAACACCCTAGTGGCAGCCTAGCAACAGCCCAAAACATTGTGCCTAGCATTGTTGTGTTTTCTTCAGAAAATGTAAAAATCTAGTGCAACGTTACAGTCTAAAACACTACCAAACACTACACAGTAATTATACTGTAAAACTGCACTTCACTCTTGTTAACATGAGTTCTCTTAACTTACTCATTGTTATTGTGTCACACTCATTAATAATACAGATCTGAGGATTGTTCTGCTGGGAAAAACTGGATCAGGAAAGAGTGCAACTGGAAACACCATTCTGAACAGAAACATGTTTCAAGAGAATGTTGTTACTCAGATCTGTGTGAGCAGAAAGGCAGTTGTGGGCCAGAAGGCTGTCACAATAATCGACACTCCAGGACTCTTTAATCCATCAGTGAGTGAAGAGGAACTGGTGACTAAGATAAAGAAATGTGCCCGCATGTGTGCTCCTGGTCCTCATGTGTTCCTGCTGGTCATCAGACTGGATATGGGACTCACAGACGAGGAGAAGAACATTGTGACATGGATTCAGAATAACTTTGGAAATGATGCTTCACGCTTCGTCTTCATTCTGTTCACTCATGCTGATCAACTGAATGGTGAATCTCTGGATGAGCATATCAGAGAAAATGATGATCTTCAGGCACTGATTAACAGTTGTGGTGGCAGATATCACTCATTCAACAATAGAAACAGAGCAAACAGAGTTCAGGTCACAGAGCTGATGCAGGAGCTAGTGCGATTTGTGCGGGACAACAGCGGTTATCACTACAATTTACAGGGGGATAACATGCCCCAAGAAGGTAATAATGTGGAGTTGGTGGACAATATTGTGGTAATATTGGGAACAGCGCTTGGATTAATACTATTACTTGCTACAATGACACTTAAGCGATAGTAGCAGCAATGAACAAACAGGGTTAGACAATAGATCTGTTCAGTCAGTTTGTAGGAAGGTTATTTCGCCTTGAGTTACTTCTGGAATTTCCAATGGATTTTTGGAGGTTTTCGATTTTTCAGTAAATTAAGTACCCCGTTTTACATTACTTGAAGAAATGTTCACGTTTTGTTCTACGACATAAAATCATGAAGGTAATTTGCGATTAAATTGTACATATGTACTACAATGACATTCAACGATTAGTCAAGCATGTAAACTCAAATAATTGTGGTAGTTGCAGCCCATATTTAACTTTCTAGGAACTTAAAAAAACCCAGTGGCTTATTGTTTAAAAAAACAGCTGCAAAATCAATATGATAATAGACGCCAATATTGAATAAATTGTTTTATTATTATTATTATTATTAATAATAATTATATAATGGCAACAACAGCAATATGATGAGATGCTAATGTTAATTTACCATTTAATTTACTATTAATAATTATCAGAATAAGTGATAAATAGAATGCATAAATATATATATATATATATATATATATATATATATATATATATATATATATATTTACAGAATTTAGAATTTAGTTTTATAATAATGACAAATATCATTGTCATATAAAAAGTTGAATTTGGCGATTGAAATATAGCCGACATGTTTATTCTGCATTAACTATGATGTCATAGAATGCTTTATTATCTTAACATTAAACGGTAAACTGGTTTAATCACAAATAGCAAGTAGAAAAGTATCTTATATATGACCTTTGTAATTAAGATTATAATTAACAGTTAACACTGTAAGTGGTCATAATATGGAATTCTGTTTCGTTTCCATTTCTATACCTGCCAGGAAACCAATGGCAATAAACCAACTTTGACTTGATGTCTAAAGATAATAGGTGACCTGAGACAGCATGACACACAAATTTATAACCATTCACTTTAGCACTTTAATAAACTTATTTAGTAGTGGTTGTCTTCTTCTTTATAAGCTTAATGTATTGCCTTATTTTCTGTGAAAAATTCCTTTTATCTTATTGTTGTTAGCCACCTTAGTGGAGTGGTGGTGGCATAGTGGACTAAAGCACTGAATTAGTAAGTAGACGGTTGTTGGTTCAATCCCCACAGCCACCAGCATTGTGCTCTTGAGGTAGAACTCCAGGTTGCTCCAGGGGGATTGTCCCTGTAATAAGTTCACTGTACATCACTTTGGATAAAAGCATCTGCCAAATGCATGAATGTAAATGTTAGTGACAAGAAAGCTTCTCTGATTGGTCATTTATATTGTATTTTTTTAACATTGCTTTTTAAACGAATAATTCAGGCTTTTTCTTACAAGATACGGCAGTGTGCTAGATTTTTTTTCTTCTTTTTTCTTCATAATAAATTATCCTGTTTATGAAAATGAACAAGGAATATGACTGAGTCTTTTCTGCTACTCATCATGAAGCAACAGCATACTTGATTGTCACTTTGATTATTATTTTTCCCACATCAGTCAAAATTATTCTGCAAAATCTGTCAAATAAATTGTAGTCATTTCTCAGCATCTCTATGCTTAAAACACACTATTTTCTCATAATTGCATGTGCCCAAGTTTCATGGGGTTCAAGATCTGTCCCACCTCCCAACTGATCCAACAAACCTATTAGATCTTGGATTATTTGAACATTCTTTGACGGATCAACACATATATGTCGTTTGTCAATTAGTGTACCATAAACTCCACTGTGTAGTAAATAATTGAGCATTTACTACCAGGACGACCAGGAAAGCATCCCCACACCATCACACTACCACCATCATGCTTGACCGTAGGCAGGGTTGGGAGAGTTACTTTTGAAATGTATTCCACTACAGATTACAGAATACATGCTGTAAAATGTAATTTGTAATGTATTCCGTTAGATTACTCAAGGTCAGTAATGTAATCTAAATACTTTGGATTACTTCTTCAGCACTGGTAGATTTGTTCACTTGTTTTGACTATAAAAACTCTGCCAGTACAGTAAGACAAAATACACATGATAAAAATACATTCTCTGAAAAACCTAAATATCTTATGCAGTGTTGTTTCTAAAACAAGATCAATCAAATTGATCTTGTTTTAAGGATTTTTAGATATTTTTACAGGAAAACAATAAAAAAATTATTATCGAGAATATGATTTTTACCCTACTAGAAAAAAAGAAATTATGATCCAACGTGAATTTTCTTGATAATAAAATATGATCGTGCCTGGTAACATGTGCATGTAAAATGGCTAGAAATAGAATTTTAGCTTAGCGTAAAGCTGACAACTTACACAAGGTTTATTTCTATTTCTTGTGCTCCAGACTTACTTCAAACTTACTTCTCTGTCTGCTCGTATGAATGTAACACATCATAAGAAAGTGTTTCACTGCTGTTCAAATGCACTTTGGATCGCATCATTTATATGTATAAATGTTTTCCATCTGAAAGGACTAAATATTAAATGAAACAAATGACATTAAAATGCAAAGTAATCTCGTCAGTAATCAAAATACTTTTGAATGTAACTGTATTCTAATTACTAATGATTTAAATTGTAACTGTAGTGGAATACAGTTACTTATATTTTGTATTTTAAATATGTAATCCCATTACATGTTTTCCATTACTCTCCAACCCTGACCGTAGATATGATGTTCTTTTAGTGGAATTCTGTGTTTGATATACACCAGATGTAACGGGACACCTGTCTTCCAAACAGTTCCACTTTCGACTCATCAGTCCACAGAACATTCTCCCAAAAGCTTTGAGGATCATCAAGGTGTATTTTGGCAAATTTTAGAAGAGCCTTAATGTTCTTCCGGGTTAGCAGTGGTTTTCGCCACACCACTCTTACATGGATGGCATTTTTGGCCAGTGTCTTTCTGACAGTGGAGTCATGAACAGTGACCTTTATTGATGCGAGAGAGGCCTGCAGTTCCTTGAATGTTGTCTTGGCTTTTTTGTGACTTCCTGGATGAGTCGTCGCTGTGCTCTTGGAGGAATTTTGGAAGGTCGGCCACTCCTGGGAAGGTTCACTACTGTGCCAAGTTCACTACTGTGCCTAAGTAACTATAATCTGATTTAAGTGGCAGATAAAATTGTGTGACATCAGCATAACAACAATGGTACGAAAGATTACAATACATGTACAATATAGGGAGAACAAAAGAGGACCCAAAATGGAACCCTGAGGAACGCCATAAATAATGGGTGCAGGCAATGAGAAAAAAATACTGATATTAACAGAAAAAGTTCTCCCTTTGAGATAGGAAGCAAACCACTCAAGGGCAATCCCCTTGATGCCCACCACACACTGGTGCTCTAAAAGAATGTCATGGTCAGTTGTATCAAATGCTGTATAAGATCTAGTAGTACAAATATAGCATTGTCATGAAATCAGAGATGCTCTCCTTGAAATCCTAACATGACTAGATGAATGTTTACTTCTTAACTGATGCCGTTGCTTTGATAGAGATTCATTATAATGTTAGAAACTCATTAATGTTCATCATTTTCATTTGTGTCTCTTAAAGGGTTGCTGACCTCTAGGATGATCTTTCGGATTTTGACCTTGATAGAGTTCTCAGTGAACTGCAGCACTGAGTTTTCGCATGATGTAGGCTATTTGCGAGGTAGAGGCATGCAAATTCAAGGTAGTCTATAGGTCTGTTCCAAAACCTTGTGAGCTGCCTATCGCCTACATAGGAAGCTGCCTTTGTGTGGCAACATCCTAACTGAAATGGAACCTCTTAAATGACTGATTTGGATGGCTATACACAGGGGTTTTATTTTCTGTGATGGGTACATGTAATGCTGCCTAATCTGGATAAAAGAAGGCATTTTAGGAGGCAGCTTAATTAAAGGAATATGCCGGGTTCAATACAATGATGTGAAGTATGTTTAAGTTAATGGGGTGCCTCATAGACAATCAACTTTCACGGAAAATTACAAGAGAAGACAAATCTCAAAGTCTGTTAGACAAACTGATTTTGAAAATGCTTGTAATAACTAGTGATTCTGAACTTTAAGTTAGTTTACTTCTTGAACTCATGTGTAACCTGTCTTGCTGACATTTGCCAATGGAATTGAGGAGAATGGAAAACACTTTGTCTTCGGTAAACTCTCTCTCAGTTGATTACAACTTTGAATCTGTTTTTTGTTCATGCTGGCTTTTAAAACTGGGTCAAGCTGTAATCCCCAATGTATGTTTATTTAGTTGAACAGATTTTGGGTGACACTACAGTACTTGGCTTTTTTTTTTTTTTTTTAAATTAGGAATATTCAGATTGTGCTTTTTTTGTGCCCAAGACCAAAAAATGACCAAAATGGCAATTGCGACTGGGGTGGCTAAGCTTCGGTACATGGTGGCCACGACCACCACTGGCCACCTTCTAGCTCTGGCTGTGCGTGCATTGAGACGCATAAAGGTAGGGAATCAGGGCAACTTTTATATAATACAGTTTGATGTAATGCAACATTTACTTTCTACCCATGGCCCTCAATGAAGGAAAATGTTTGGTCGCCTCTTACATAGATTAAATGAATTTGTCTTTGCAATTAGTGTACTGTGGGTCATTTTGCACATAATAATAATAATAATAATAATAATAATAATAATTCCTTACATTTATATAGTGCTTTTCTAGGCACTCAAAGCGCTTTACATAGTATACAGGGACTCTCCTCAACCACCACCAGTGTGCAGCATCCACCTGCATAATTTCCTGTTAAATGGCATGTAACAAAGTTTCAAGTCCAATACATTCAAGTACCTGCTATATTGACAATGACAAACAGAAAAGTGCAGTTTAATTAGAACACTGTTAAAAGCTACATTAACACATATTGCAAATGAATTTTTTCCTCTAAATGAGGCAATGCATAAGCATACAAATATTATGTACATTTAGAAACAGTGTTGGGAAAATATACATACTTGAAAATGCTTGCCTAACTTATATTAACATGCTTAATGTTTAATGAGCAATACAGTCATTAGGTCCAGCCTAATAAATAATTACGGACAGCATTTGAGTAAATAGGTTTCTAAAAGTAGTGGTTCATGACCACAGATATAGGTGGGGCAGATTCTTCTCCTGAGTGCTATAGGTTATGTATAACTGCAGGGAAATTTTACAATATTCAACTCGTTGAACACATAAACGCGATACATGCATTTTCATATTTGACCACACATAATATTTTTGTCAGTTTATAGTATGGATCTGTGTTTTAAAGTGGATGAATATTTTGGTGGGGCACTGGCACTGGCACAGTTCCACGTGCCCATACAGAGGCCACAGGTTCCTGTTCATCTGTTATTGTTAGAATCTGTAATCTGCACTAATTACAGACAATCTGACTCCAAAATAACAATAAAAATAGCAATCTGTAATGAAGTCCAATGAACTTCTGTTCTGATTGCCCCCAAATCTTTTGATAATAGAGTTGATCTTCTGCTACTTTATCATCTTATATACTGTAGCTTTACCGATAACTTTACATTCCTATTTCTGTTACAGCTGAACAAGCAATAAAAGCATGAGATCCAGCCTAATAAATAATCACAAACAGATATAATCAGACTAATTAGAAACAATAAACTCTGTCTTTTTACTTCTGTTAATAAAGATGCTTCTATCTGCTGCTGTAGTCACTCCTCATCCTTCAAGTCCAGTTTTTGCGAATGCTGCAGCTGCTAGAGCTCCTATTAAGAAAACCAAAACTCCTTTAAACCATGTTGCTTTCTGTTCTTTCTCCTCCTTTTCAATCTTGTCCTGAACTTTGGCATACATCTCATTAGTGAAGTGCTTTCCTCCATTTCTCTCCACCATTCCTTCGATCTTCTCTAGTAGTTGTCTGACCTGAGAGCGTTTCCACATGTCCTGATTGCTGAATGAGTGATATCTGTGACCAAAACTCTCAGTGAATGCCCGAAGTTCTGGATTGTCTTTGATATGTTCATGTAATAATTTACCCTTCAGCGCATCAGCATGAGTGAACAGAATGATGGTGAAGTTTACAGCATCTTCTCCAAAGTTCTGCTGAATCCATTTCACTGTGTTCTTCTCTTCATCTGTGAATCTCTCATCCAGTCTGATCACCAACAGGAACACATGAGGACCAGGAGCAGACATGTACACGCACTTCTCTAGTTCTGTCTTCAGTTCTTCATTACTGATAGATGAATCAAACAGTTCTGGAGTTTCAATCACTGTGATGATTCTTCCACCAGCATCTGCTTCATGTTTCTCTGAAGTGTGACAGACTGATAGAAAACACTTATTCACTCTGAATGAATCTCTTCCCAGGATGGTGTTTCCTGTTGCACTCTTCCCTGATCCACTTTTACCCAGCAGAACAATCCTCAGATCTGATACTGTAAAGTAAAAGAGAATGTATATGCATATTAATTTGCAATGTCCACATTCATCATTTATCATGTCCTATATGGATATATTATGTATATTACATAAACTAGGCCAATTTCAGGGTTCTGATTTAAAACGTTGTCTATTAGGCTTTGGTTACTTTGAGTGCACAGTAAATGAGTGTATTGATGTCCAAGGGCGTGGCCAGAAAATTACTTTTGGGTGGGCTTCAATAAAAATGGATGGGCCAAGTTTTCGCACAAATGTTTGTTTGTTTGTTTTTACAAATGTTTTATTAACAACAGAGAAGCGACACATTCAAACAGTTCTTTCACACTTCAGAAATCAGAATATATAAGTTTAGTAAGTGATTTTATCACACTAAAATCATGTTAACACACATACTGTTTGTGTCTTCTGGCTATACTTTTGAAACATTGTAAGTGCCTCACTGTAACTGCACTTATTTATTTATTTATTTATTTATTTTTATAACTGAGGGAGTCAAAATATGAACCGGGCATGCTTGTGATAGGCTATGCAGAACTGACCCATTTACCTATTAGTGAATGATTTTCTGGTGTCACACTCTTTTCCTCCTCGATCAAACATCTTTCATGTTCTCTCTCGCTTTGATATCCTTCTGTTTGTGGAGATCTTCTTTCTGGACCGCATCCTTCTTCACTCTCATGTGTTTCCCTTTGGTCTTTCTGAACGCTCTGTTCTATTTGTTCCTCTCCAGTAACAAGCTCTTGACTGCTGTCCTCTGATATGTCCAACTTTTCTTTCTCATGGAGTATTATATCTTCATTTAGATGTAATCCACTCTCTTGCTGTCTTCTGTCCGTCTCCTCTTGTCGTATTGTCCTCTCTTTCTCTTGTCCATTAATCTTCACGATGATCTCTTTAGTGTAATGTTCTTGTCCGTTCTTCCTCACTACTTCATCAATCTCCTCCAACAAGCTCAGGATCTGTTTCCTGTCTCTCTTACTTTTATGAATGAACACATGACATTTTTCTTCACAGTAGCTTAGAAGTTCTCTAGTTCTTCTATTCAGCCTAAACTTGATCCATTCTTTCTTAGACATCTCCTGTCTCCCAGTAAACAGCACCATAGTGAACCTGAAAGCTTCTTCTCCAAAGTTCTCCTGAATGTTTTGTACAATCTTCTCCACATTCTCAGTGAATCTGTCCAGTCTGATGATGAGCAGGAAGACATGAGGACCAGGATGAGAGAGAGAAAGACTCTTCATCATTTCCTTCTGCAGCTCTTCATCAGTCAGTTCAGTGTTGTTGAACCCTGGAGTGTTGATCACTGAGATGTTTCTGTCTTCTACTCGTCCTCTCTGTAGTTCACTCACTAGTGTGCTGCTCTCTTTAAACGCCTCTCTGTCCAGTATTATGTTGCTTACAGAACTTTTTCCAGCTCCAGTGTTTCCCAGTAACACCATCCTCAAATCCTGTAAAGCAGGTGCTTCATCAGACTCTGTAAAATAAAAATAACAATAATTTTCAGGTAGGCTGCACTAATAAAACATACCACGTATCACCTTTAGATTTAGATTACTTTATTATAGCTTATTACCCCTTTTATATATATATATATATAATTTTACAGTAAATCATCTTGAAGTCCCATTAGAAGTTTCCTGAGGCCCCCTGATTGAGAACCACGGGTTTACATCAAAGTACCGTACCATGGTAATATTATCTGATACCATTACTGCAGGATGATACTGCCAGATTACCGTTTGTAAAGATGTAATCTTGACAAAGATTAATCTCTTAATGTTTTCATCATGAATAATGTTGTGTCTTTAAGTCTAATGAAATACATATTCAAAACACTCATGAATATTAATCTTCAAGCTCTAAAAACTCTACTAACACACTGGCATAAAGTGACAATTCTAAGTACAGTATGTTGATAATATCTATTTGAAATAAATGCTACAATCACAGATCACATTTCTGATATCTGTCAACACACAGTTGGTCATGTTGCTTTTGTTGCTACACAATTAGTGGAAATTTAGACACATCTTTGATACATACATAAACTTACATGAAGGTTTGATAAATATAGTTTTTAATCATATTATTTTCTATATGTTCTATTTACGTGAGGAACTACGTTTGGTTATATCTCCCAAAATAGCTCACTGTTCTGCGACCAACACCCATCTTAACAATGTTGCAGCACATGAGCCTCATCAAGTTTTTTCTCCTACATTGTACAGTCTAGTTAAGCAAGTTTTGTTCGCTTTACATTTTACAGTTTGTTAAAATTATACCACAATAGTTCAAGCTCACCTGTGTGTGTTGAATTCATTTCTCTGTGAATCCTGTCTTTGCTGGTTTATTGCTGTGTGATCTTTACGTTTCCAGCAGAACTCACTCAGTCTGAATGTAATGACAGAGACCAAAAGTATTTGAGTCATGACAGTGAAACTCCCTCTATTGTGATGAGCAAATTACAATTATATGACCACAGGTATGGTAGGTGTTTGGAATGCATTCTGTGACGAATTACTCTTTGATTTGAAGCTTTGACTCACCCAAATGTATGATGCAGGTCAGTTCAAGTGTGGTTTAAATATAGAACACCTTTCAGCAACAGCAACTGACACAAACTAGCACAAGATAACAATGGTTATGAAAACCATTGTCATCATATAACTCTTTCGTAACATAAATTGTTCCCTGGGCTAATTTCAGTCTTTTATAATTAGATTTGAGCTATCCCACAGTTAAATAAAGCTCAAAACTGCTGAATAAGACGTCACTGAATTCATGTTTGGTATTCGTCTGTGATCCACCCTTCACCACATGCTGAACCTGTTGAACGAAGAGAGCAGGAAGAATGTTCACAATGATACAACAGGGCTAAAGTCCCCCCAGGTTAAAAGGCACATTTGATTTGATTTTCTCCCATAACACTAGATAGAAAATGGTTAACCCATTTTTTAAGTAGTTATTTTGTATAAGCATTATCTTAATATGTTACTCAAAAAAAAGCATCTCGCTGTCACATTTTTCACTATAACTATTGTACCTATAGTTACACTGTCACTGTGAATCCCCTGGGGCAACTCCACACAGCCTTTAAGAAAACAAAACCTGAATTTTAATCAAAACAACCTACTGTTATTATTTATTTTCACATTGTGACCAGAAAAAAAGCAAATGTTCCTTAAGGTGTGCCTTTAGCTCATCGTACCCTACATCTGAAATGTGATTTGTGCTGCTCAGACATGGCAGTGAATACATTTTGAAAGCACCATTTATTTATTTTTTTGTCTTATTGTCATGTATGGTGGGCATTTGTAATTGCGCCGTTGGACTCTTGGGCGCCACCTGCTGGAGTTGGTGACTGGCTGTTGAAGAATCTGAAACAGGATTACAGTACTAATAGGGTGGCCAGACATCCTGTTTTTCCCGGGACAGTACAGTATTTAAGCACTTTTTCAAGAGTCCGGATTTCTTCTGAAAAAATAGTATTTTGTCCCGCCTAACGCCTATGCGGCTTTCTCAGTCACGTAAGTATTCTATAATCAAAGGTAGCCAAGGATACGGCTTGTAAAACCAATAAAATCACACTGTGTTATTTGAATTACATGATTGGATTAAACTATCCAATCACAATCCCCTATCAATAGACGTCCAGTTAGTGAACTGATTGAAGAGACAGTTTGAAAGAGCACACAGATGAAATTGTGTCTGGAAAAATGTCAAAGAAGCGTGCATGTACATTTAATGAGGATCTTCAAAAACAGTTTACATTTCTGAAAAAGGAGTCACAGACAGAGCCTAGTAAAGTGAGGTGTGAGATTTGTGAAGTTCACTTTTCCATCACCCATGGAGGCCGCACCGACATCGCGCAGCATGTTCATACAAAAAAAGCATGTGGATGCTGCTAAAAGTAAGTGTGATTTTTTTGTGAAACAAAGTTCCGAATCTGACAAGGTGCACGCAACGCAAGTGATGGATAAATAGATTAAATAAATAGATTAATTCACAGTTTCCTTTCAGTAAAATTATAACAATGCATGATTTTTTTTCAGTCAAAATATGCTCAAATGGAATAGCATGTAATATGGTAGTATTGGGTTCACAAATTAAGTATTTTAAATGAATATAAACACAAACATACTTACAGAATTGAGCTCTTTCTTGTATCTTTCTCTGAGCCTCCTGGTACATCTCATTAGTGTAATGCTTTCCTCCATTCTTCCCCACCATTTTATCAATCTTCTCCAGCAGTTCTTCGACCTGAGAGCGGTTCTCCATGTCCTCATTGTTGAATCTGTGATATCTGCCACCAAAACCATCTATCAGTTCCTGGAGATCTGGACAATCTTTGATGTACCCCTCTAAAGGCTTTTTCTTCAGTGCATCAGCATGAGTGAACAGAATGATGGTGTAGTTTGACGCATCTTCCTCTGTGTATTTCACACTCACTCTGATCACCAGCAGGAACACATGAGGACCAGGAGCAGACAGTTTGACGCAATTCGCTATTTCTTCCTTTAGCTCCTTTTCTGACATTGATGTGTCAAACAGTCCTGGAGTGTCAATTAATGAGATGATTCTTCCACACACATCTGCTTCTTGTTTCTCACATGTTTCAGTGGTTGAAAGAGCAGAAATATCCACTCTAAACACATCGCTGCCTAATACAGTGATTCCTGTTGAGCTCTTTCCTGATCCAGTTTTACCCAGCAGAACAATCCTCAGATCAGGTGAATAAATGAAATATGGAATTAAACAGAGCATTGACTACACACACACACATACACACACACACACACACACACACACACACACACACACACACACACACACACACACACTGTCTAAGCCTATAATTTGATTATAATTTATTTAGAAAAATGGCAACAAATATAAAAATGAAATAAAGTTTTTGTGTCCGGTAGAGTGGAATTTAAGTTCATGCACTCAATGAAGGAGCTGTCATATCTCATAAAAAAAAAAAAAAAAAAAAACATCACCCGAAATATGGCATTTCAAAATTTCACACCTGCATCCTAACGCTTCTTAAGGCAACAATTTTTGAATGTTTAAATGAGTGCAGGATTTGAATGTTATGATTGCTACAGTGGATGGAGATGAAGATCATTGAATAAAGTTCCTCACACAGAGCTATTATATCATGTCTTCTGAAGACTTGGATTATAGTGCACGGATATAATGAATTACTTTTGTAATCATTTCAGGTGCTTTTTGGTGTGTTTTGTGGTCTTTCTTATTAACTGCAGCTTATTCAGAAAACTCCTTTGGTGTTTTACGGCAAACAAAATAAAAATGATATAAGTAATAAATAGACAATCACAGAATTGTAACATTTTAAAGTTTAGTCTTGGTTAAAGTTAAATTATTCTATGAAACACATTGAACACAGCACCAGGAATAATGTCAAATTATTTAAATGTGTTAAATTCATTAAATAAATGTGATAAAATGTAACAATTAATTAATCTGATTGATTATAAATACAATACATTTAACAGCTTAGTTCCATTAATACAATATTCATGGTTTCAATAAGGATTGGAAACATGTATACATCTCTCAAGTTGTTCAGAAATGCTGCCAATACGTTAATGTATGTTTTTTTGTGTGATCTGTGAGGTCAGCCATGTTCATTCAGTGATCTTTTAATGTTACGTCCCACCACAAATCACTCACAAATCACTCCTATATCAATTAAAAAGTGATAAAGTGATAGTTCAGGACTGATGCATCAAACATTTTCAAAGGGGAACTGAATTTAAATTAAATGTTTACATTTAATGTTTACATGACTGCATGATCAAAATAAAAATAATTATATCAATGAGAGGAAAGTGAATAAATATTTAAACACTCAGGCAACAAAAATCACACAATATGAAAAGTTCTTATTATCTTTTTAAATGACACCTCAAGATTTCCTCAGCTGAAGTAAGATTTTAGTACAACATTCATTATTTCTAGGTTATAATCCAACTTCAGAATATAAATGTTTTGTGTTTAATTTAGTCACTCTTTTCTTTCTGTTTGGTTGTTAATGATCACTGTTATAAAATTAAAATATCTTCAGTAAGTGTTGATTGAAAACTTCACAGAAAGCTGTGACGTAATCAAATGATCACTTATTATCTTTTTAATTAGACAGAACTTTTTTTGACACAAAATTTCGTAACTATTCAGGCGACTATTATAAAAAAATGCAATTATTACAAATTTTCTTGCTGATAACATACAGTATATTTGAGAAAAGTTTGTGGTTGTACAGAAGTCCTGAAGGTAACCAGGCTCTAGAAACGGTCTGTTTGGAATTTGTGGAAATTGTGACGTCACAAGGACCAACTACATCTGCATAGGGCTGCATCTTCAGTCATTGCACCCTTTTCCCCGCCCACTGGTGCCCAGTCTGTCACACACACTGTCCCAATGTGCTTTTTAAGTCCTCGTGGTCACATAGTGATGCGCCTCAGTCCGGGTGGCAGAGGACGAATCCCAGTTGCCTCCATGTCTGAGACTGTCAACCCGTGCATCTTATCATGTGGCTTGTTGATCGCGTTGCCACGGAGACATAGCGCATGTGGAGGCTTCACGCCATCCACCACGGCAACAATGCTCAACTCACCATGCGCCCCACCAAGAACTAACCACATTATAGAAACCACGAGGAGGTTACCCCATGTGACTCTACCCTCCCTAGCAACCGGGCCAATTTGGTTGCTTAGGAGACCTGGCTGGAGTCACTCAGCATGCCCTGGGATTCAAACTAGCGAACTCAAGGGGTGGCAGTCAGCGTCTTTACCACTGAGCTACCCAGGCCCCCTTTGACAAGCATTTTTGACAATTTGAAGTTCTTTTTAACTTCACATGGTGTTCAAAATATGCCGGTCCTGCGTGAGACACTGAAGAAAAAGCGAGACGTGGTGCAAATGTCAAAGACATTCGTCCATCATGTGTTTAAACAATGGGAAAACAGAACAGATGTGCAAAAACACATTCACATGGGTGAATGGCCCCCAACTCGTCCGTTCAGGCCTTGGTTGGGTTGCAGACCTCTAATTCAAGTTATTACCATTTTTTACCATTTACCTGGACCATTTTTGCACCCATCTGTGCTAATTTTAATTGTCAGTCTTTTGTGCACATGCACTAGATGGACATCTTTGATCTTTTGATGTGTTTCCAGTGATGCGCATCACGTTTTAAGAGTGGTACAATCACAACTTTTAAAAAAGCATCTCATTCTGCTGCATCCACTGACTGGGAGAAACACTGTTATGTAAGTAAACAATTTAATTCATGAATATTTAATATGTCATGACTATTTTTTGTTTATGGTGTTGCTTGAGTAAACATTTTAATATATTGAAATGTAGTTTTATAATGTTGTGTGGAGTTTGTTCATTTTCTTCCGATTGAGTTTCAAATATGTATGTATTTGAGGGGCTGCATGATGTTAGCTATTTAGAACAGTGGGCATTTACATTGAAGACTTAAAGGGCCAGAGAGCATGACCAAGCTTTTCAGACAGAGAGCCAGAGACAGGGTGGGAAATTATTATAAATTATATGAATAAATTATGTCTTCGACAAAGTTTTGGTGCACAAAAAAAAAAAAAAAAAAAAAAAACTATTCTAACTTTATAAGTAAACCTATAAATAAATAAATAATAACATTATATAAAAAGAGCATATCATACCCCCTATACATTTCAGGAAAAGATAAATGTATAACATTTATTATCTTAAACTTTACAACAATTGAACCACAATTGAAGGCTAGAAAACATGCATAAAGTGAATTAATGGAGTTTGGGAACTGACCTGTATTTTCTGATGCCATTTCAGCTTTATTTTCTGTCCTGAGGATCAAAGTCTTCAACAATGCTTGCTGCCACCTGGTCTCATAGGACAAACCGAAAGTATTTTTGCCTCTTCTATTTGAATAAATAGTCATGGTCTGAAATTGTCATTTGAAACACTTGTAGATTTAACTGAAAATAAGTTAATTTAATGCTGAATGAGGTGCTTTAATTCACACACATGTATCAGTGTCAGGACACTCTTTCTTTATATTCTTGTTCTGTAAAGATGGAATAAATAAATCCTGAATCTGAATTAAATAAACATGTAATTTGTAAATGGTTCCTTTTGTAAAAGTTGTGTTTGCATCTTCATTAATTAACACTTTATTTATAAGATCTCCAAATTTTATTGACTATCTTCAGCAACAAATAACAATTATGTGACCAAATGTATGATGCTTTGACTTTTTTAAATGTTGTACAGGTCAGTTCAATTTCAGTTTAATTGTGGAGCACTTTCAACAACAACAAGACAATAGTGATAATTAAAACATTTTAGTAAATACAGAGAACACATTTGGACAAGGATATATAAAATATAAAATTAGATATTATATACCATTATAAAACTCTTTAGTAACAAAACATCTGCCCTGAATTCTGCAGTCTTTCATAATTAGATCTGTACCAGCACAAAGCTGCTAAATATCAGACGTCATTGTATTGTTTTTAGTATTTGTCTGTGATCCACCCTTCATGTATGCTGAACTTGAACAAACTGAGTGTAATGGTGATATATTTTTCTCTAAGGGACTTTTATTTTGGTGGGTGGTGCTGTCTACATTGTGCACGAGAGAGAAGAGGAAGAGGTCAGTCGCGCCTTGGACATTGAAGAAGAGAGTTGCCGCCGTGCGAGAAGAGAGTCACGCCGTGCGAGAAGAGAGTCGCGCCGTGTGAGAGAGAGTCACGCCGTGCGAGAGAGTCACGCCGTGCGTCAGGAGAGTCACGCCCTGCGTGAAGAGAGTCACGCCCTGATAGCTGTGCAAGAGGTCGACATTTTCTTCGCTGAAAATGTAAAGGAAGACAGAGGCACACAGTCAGTTTAAGTTGTGTGAGTTAAGTATACATCGACGTGATCGTGTGAAACAGAAGACGTAGTTGAAGCAGAAGCTCGGTTGATTATGCCATTGAATGGAGAACGGTGTTAGAGACTGGCCGAGAGCACGAAAGGGAGTTGCTAAAGCCGTACACCTACTTATTCAGAACATTGTTGTTTCTGGCGTAATACTGAATTTAAGTTTTTGTGGAATCATACTGCGTTTTTAGAGTCATCTATGAACTGTGTCATAGATCGTGATACATTGGTTTCCCCGCGAATCACTTAAGTGCACTTGTAAGTGCGCTAGAGCTAGAGTTAGTTTTGCACTGAGTGATTTTTCCCTTTTTCTGAGTATTTTTGGCATTTAGAAGAGTCTGACAATTGCCAACGATCAAGTGTTGCTTTCAAGAAGTATTTTTCTTGTTTTGTGGATCAACCCTATTCAAGTGGGCCACGTGCGTGCTGTGGCTGAGCCGCGCCATTTTGTTCCGGAAATTTCCAGAGTTTTCCAGAGCCGCGCTGAAGCTTCTCAGGTGTTTTTTTTTTGTTGTGTTTATTACCCTGCCAACCAGACGACATCTCCTCAATGTCCTGTCTCAGATGTTTATTTCATTGTTACAAGTCATCACAAATCGCAACTTGTCACAAGTCATCGCAAGTCATCGAAAGTCGACACATCAAAGTCATCGTTGCTGCAATCTGGTATAAATGTTCTTTACATACACCTATATGAACATTTTACTGAGTTAGATTGAACTGAACTGAGTGATTATTTGAAACTGTGAACTTGAACTGTGATTTTGAACTATTTGATGTGAATCTGAGTCAAATGGAAACTGAATTGTAAAGTTGATTCAAAAGAGTCATTAGTCACAAGTTAAAAGAGTCATCAGAGTTATCTGAAGTGAATCATTTGAATTGTACGACAAGAGTCTTTGATTTGATTCAGAGTTTCGTTTAATAACATCCATTGTCATTAGAGAGTCAATTTACGTATCCAGATATTGAAATTCATTTTGAAAAATTTATATCTGAGGGGTTATATGTAAAAGTTTTGAAATTGTTAAGTCTTGAAGATTTACGGAGGTTGTAAGAGAACTTCAGTGAACCTGTCATTCGTTTTATTATTTTATTTTATTATTTCATTTAATTGTAACAAACCTTTTCAGAAGAGAATCTAGTTTCCTAAAAAAGAGAAAATAAATAATTAATTGTTAAAAGTAATACAGTTGATAATTATTTGTGGAACTTACCTTGGAGTAAGGGCGTCTCACTTACACTATTAGGTTTAGAGGGGTGGGAACATGAGCTTGAGTTATTACTTTGCATCACTTTTATTCTTCATGAAGCCACCGTGTTGACACTTAATTGCCTGAAGCCCACACTTCTTATTCCTGCAGTATATTATACAATAGGTAAGCTAAAACACATACACAATTACTCTGTACACTGAGACTCAAAGCACCGGGGGTGGGGATTAAGATCCTGTCACTTCTAGGTCTTCCAGGGTAACATTGTTATATTCCCCTACTAGGTGGGTCCTAAGAGCCCGTTACATGAGCAGAAAAACACGTGTCTACTAACAACTATATGAACAGTGATTGGAATCTCTAAGAGTTACTGTCTGCTCAGACTCTCATGAAATGCATTTTAAAAGCACTTTGTGTGTGTGTGTGTGTGTGTGTGTGGTGTGTGTGTGTGTGTGTGTGTGTGTGTGTGTGTGTGTGTGTGTGTGTATGTGCACTTTGTTACAATGATGTTGCACTTGCCCTGCTGGGCACCACCCCAACAATCAATGAACAGAGCCCGATACAGAATAATTACTCCCCATAAAATCAGTTTTGTGTTCTGTGGTTTTGGGGAGAAATGATTAAAGGCAGCATTGGAAGTCAGGCAAAAGGAGAGTTGGTAATGGTTGGTTACAGTTTCCGATAGAGCAGCTTGACAGCATTTATTTAGGGTAATGTTCAACTTAATGTCTGTGGACCACATTTGTGGCATGCTGTCAACAAATTATGAAAACCTTAGCATCTTTACATGATACTATGTAGGATAACTTACTGTTACTAATAACTGGACATTTCTGATAAAGGTAACACTTTTATTTAATTAAAATCTACAGAACAAAGCAGAGTTACAAACTATAAAGTAACAGATATGCAGTACATTAAAATAAAACTCATTAATTTCTGACGTGTTTCTCTATTGCAATGATCAAAATAAACTCAGCATACAGGACAGTGAAATATTCCAAAGAACTTCACAATTTGCACAGAAAACAAACAAACAAAACAAAAATAACATTCATGCTTAATCTACTGTATCTCTTGTGTTAATGCTTTGTGTTGGGGTTGGCAAGAACACTGAGCACCTTTGTGGCAAAACTGCTGCAAGAGAAAAGTTTTTGACTCAAAATCTAGAGTACCTACTCCAGTAACAACTTGTGATATTGCCCCTGTGACAGCTAGCCCCAGTTTCCCTGATATATTATGATGTATTACTTAGGGCAGTTCAGACATTTTTATCATTTTTAGCTTTGTATTTTCTTGAAAAATAATACACTCCTCCAAATGTTGCTGCTGCCACAAGTGCACCTCCTCTGCTGCTGCTCTTCCTTCAGTTAATGCAACTGCTCCTGTTTTAGAAGCTAATGCTCCTCCTACTAATGCTCTTGTACAACATTTTTCATGTAGGATTTTATCCTGAGTGTCCTTATAGTCCTGTTCAGTGTATCTACTGCTTCCATTCATCATCTTCATTGGCTCAATCTTTTTCAGAAGTTGATTGACCTGAGAGTGATCCTCATCTTTGTTATTAAAAACATGATATCCTCCTGAACACTGATCAACTACTGACCTCAGTGTTTTGTATTGACTCAGATATTCCTCAATTGGCTGCTGTAATTCATCTCCATGAGTAAAGAGCACTAGTGTGTGTTTTGAGGCCTTTTCTCCAAACGTCTCTTTGATCCACTTCACAATGTTCATGTCCTCCTCTGTGATTTCCTTACTCAATTTGATCACCAGCAGAAACACATCAAGACCATGACATGTACACTCAAATATCTGCTCTATTTTACTTTGTAAACCTGTAGTCTTCATTGATTTATCAGAGAGTCCTATTGTGTCGATCACATTGATTCTTTGTCCACCCACTTCTGTACGTGCTGTCTTACAGATCCCGGTCACAGACTCAAGAGACAAATTCACTATAAACTCATCTCCGCCCAGAATTGTGTTTCCTGATGCACTCTTTCCTGCTCCAGTCTTGCCCAACAGCACAAAATTCAAATCATCTATCTGTTTTCCTGTGTATTTTAAATATATACAAAATAATCATTTGATAGACTTTTACTTGAAATGTTAAAGAGAGGCATCATGATGAAGGTCTGACATATGCAGCATATGGATGCCACAATGATTTCAGGGCCACTAAAATATATTATTTCTTCTTTAAAAGACTTCCAAGAAATAGATTTGATAGTGGATGGGGAAATCTGTTGTACTTACTCATTTCAGCTTATTTTGAGAATTCAGTTGAATCTACAGAATGACACAAAATTTGTATTAGAATATTGATGGAAAGGTTTGGAAACTAAATGAGAAAATGGGAAAAATTTGCTTACAATCTGAGTACCAAAGCAGTGAATTTGTTTTGTTAAACCATGTAATCACAGTTCACAATAATTTAAATGAATCCTGGTGAAGGAGAAAAAAATAAATAAAAAATCACAAATTTATCTCAGATTCATCCATCTTTCAGTCCATCCAATATTTCCACTGGCCTCAAATAAAAGGGCTCCTGAGACACGAGACATGGACTTGTCCTAACAGTAGAGATTCATAGAAATTTATAGCGGCAAAAATAACCCATGCCCTCTGCCACATCAAACATACTTTACGTTACCTAACATGCCAGAATCAATGAACTATTATCATGATATAGTTAGACTAAATAATTTGCAATATATATATATATATGTTTTAGTTATTAAAATGAAACATCCTCAAAGTGGGAGTCTGGCAAAATGTGATACAGTAAATTCTTTATTTTCTTGCATTCGATTAATTTTACATTTTATATTTTTCTTTGCAAAGAATAGCGTAGCAATAACTGCTGATGTTTCTGCTCATGTGATTGAAGGGTCTGCTAAATGAAAACATGTAAATATAAACATTTTGTTTTACAGCATATTTGTATAAGGAAATAAAACTTGTGTATGTAATAATAACACAATATTCACACTTACCCTGTTAACAGCAGATAGTTTTCAAGTTTTCTGTCCAACAGACGGCAGGTGAAGAGAAGCAGAATATATTCCTTTGGATCCTTTAGAAAAAGCACCCACACCCAAACACACCCATTCTTCTTGTCAGTTTAGGGATATTTGAATAGGTTTGTTTACATTTGTTCAAATATTTGTTTATGTGATATGCAGTGCTGCGCATGCATTTACAACACTGCTATACATTACATAATATAAATATGAAATGAAACAAGTATTTTAAACCTAGAAAAAATACTGAGTACAATAATGCTGGACCTTCTGACCAGTTTGCTTGTATGTGTTTTATAGAACAGTAATAAAAGCATTATCAATTATATGATTTAAACTGATAAATAATTCAAAGAACTGCCTATATTAACAAATTAACTGCCCATTTTACAAAAAAAATGTCTTTCATTTTCAAGACAGTTATGTGTCGACCTGAAATACTGCCTTAAATGTGAAAAACATCCTACAGAAACTGCAGAATATAAAATATGATATGCCCAAATCATCTCAATGTCCTCAGAGGAAACTTTTCTACTTCAGGTCTGCTATAGTTCACGTCAAATTATTTTTATTTGTATAGCGCTTTAATACATATACACACTCACTAGCACTTTATTAGGCACACCTGTACACCTACTTATTCATGCAATTGTCTAATCAGCTACTCATGTTGCAGCAGTGTAATGCATAAAATCATGCAGATACGGGTCAGGAGCTTCAGTTAATGTAAAAAAAATTTGTTTTGAGGAAGACTCTTATATGGGTCGAAACATTAACAATATAGTTATTAATTTGACACATTTTTTTGGAGCATTAAGTGCGTGAGTTCTCTATTTTTTGATAGTACTTATTGACTCAGCACCTTTGACTCAGAAATTTTGCTGGGGTGTGCGTGTGCCTTTATGAACGCTTCAGTTAATGTTCACATCAACCATCAGCATGGGGAAAATGTGATCTCAGTGATTGTGGCATGATTGTTGGTGCTAGATGGGCTGGTTTGAGTATTTCTGTAACTGCTGATCTCCTGGGATTTTCACACACAACTGTCTCTAGAATTTACTCTGAATGATGCCAAAAAATAAATAAAAATAAAACATCCAGAGACGGATCAAACTGTTTCTTTTTACTCTAAATATTCACCCCCGTGGGGACCCGGGGTAGAATAGGTCCCTAGCACCCCCTTGCTGTTCATAAAAGGCAACAAATGGGGAGACATATTGGCCGTAAGTTGCAACTTGTGTCTGTGGAAGAAGAGATCCTGGCATCTGAGGAATGCGGGCAGTTGCGGCTCCCCCAGATCCAACACAATGCTTTGGCTCTAATTTTATACAGACGGGTTGTTGGAGAGACCCAATCCAGTCAAGCGGCTATTCATGACGTGTCCTGGGCAATTACTGGCATTTAAATCAGCCGCAATGACATTTTTCCCTGAAGGCGGTGGCATAGGGTCAATCAAACAATTTGAGCTTTTAGCTCTCATTGCAAGAGTATACCTTTCTTGTATCCCTGGTGCATATCTGCTGGAGTCCCGCGGCTCTGTGCTTCCCATTGTTGGGCTCCGAGGCGGGTGGGGTGCAAGAATCATGAAATAAAACATAACAAATATGGCAAACAAATAAACCCCCAAAAGACGGATACTAGAACAAAATTTGAATGATGACTTGAATGCTATGTGTACTTGTGTACTTGTTTCAAAAAATTAAAACTGGGAGAGAAGAAGCCACACCAAAGCACAAAAGCACAACCACAAAAGGCTAGTCAGGAGAACAGACCACGGAAAGCTGATCATATAAAAGATATAGATATGGCGGAGATCTTAGAACTCCGCAGTCGGAGTGCCTTTCCTAAGAGTAGGAGTAGAGTCCAAGTTCCGGTGCTACCAACTTGACAAGCAACAGTATCATTCAATGGAACTGTCGAGGTGTCAAAGCAAACTTTGCAGAACTTCAACGACTAGCCATGTTACTCAACCCTCTTGCATTTTGTCTCCAAGAAACACATTTACCACCAAATAGTCAAATATCCCTAAAAAGTTTTAACACAAATGGACCAAACATACAACGTCCTTCAGGAGGAGTAAGCATCTTAGTTCATCGCAACATAATTCACAGTCAGGTCACAATAGAAACTAATCTCCAAGTAATAGCTGTATGTTTAACCCTCCATAGGGCCATCACATTGTGTTCCATTTACTTGCCTCCAGATACACCTGTCACACTTCAAGATCTGAGAAATCTTGCTGATCAACTCCCAACCCTCTACATACTTACAGGTGACTTCAATGGTCACAGACCTTTATGGGGAGGAAGTCGCACACATAGGAAGGTAAAAATACTTGAAGACTTCATTAGTAACTTTGAACTGTGTATCTTCAACGACAGCTCAGACACTTACCTGCACCCAGGACATGGAACGTATTCAAAAATCGATTTAACAATATGCAAACCTGATCTCTTGCTTGATTTCTCATGGCGCACCTGGGATGATCTATGTGGAAGTGATCATTTTCCCCTAATTGTTACATCTACAAGATCAAATATCCAACATCATTTTCCAAGATGGTATCTCAAGAAAGCCAACTGGTACCTGTTTCAGACCCGGTGTTACGCTAAACTTAATTCAGCAACCCTAAGACAGCCAAGACCCAGTTACAAGTTTCACAGACAAGTTGATAGAAATAGCAAATTATACCATCCCTAAGACATCACCAAATCCAAGTCGCAGGCATAACCCATGGTTTGATGACAACTGCAAAAAAGCCATAAAAGCTCAGAAAAAAGTGGATAGAATCTTCAACAGACATCCAACAGAAGAAAATCTGGTAAGATTTAAGACATGCCGAGCACAAGCACGATGGATTATAAATAATGCAAAAAGACAGAGTTGGAGAAAATACGTATCTAACCTAACAGCAAATACACCATCACCAAAAATCTGGAACCTGATTCGTAAGATGAAATATAAAGAAGAAGAAACTCAAATTCAACACATCAAGCATCAAGGCACTCTCGTAAATACGATCCAAGAAATAACCAACATTTTAGCAAAAGCTTTCGAAAAGAACTCTTCATTAGACAACTGCCGACCAGAATTCAATAGGATATGTACACAACAGGAACAGAAAATCCTGAATTTCCACTCAAATAACACTGAGCCATATAATCAACCCTTCACTATAGTGGAACTTACAAGGGCTATCAAACGTTCCCATAATACTGCAGTTGGACCAGACAGAATCCATTACGAATTCTTGAAGCACTTACCACATACAACAATACTACTCCTGGAGATTTTTAACAATGTTTGGAAAACAGGGAATATATCACCTTCATGGCAAGAAGCAATAATTATTCCCATCCCCAAACCAGGTAAGGATCATTCTGATGCAAACAACTACCGTCCCATAGCTCTGACTAGCTGTCTCTGCAAAACCATTGAAAGAATGATCAGTGACGTCTGGTATGGATTCTGGAATCAGAGCATAAGATTAGTGATTACCAGTGTGGGTTTAGAAGAGGCAAAATCACTTTGGACCACCTCATCAGACTTGAATCTTTTGTCCTGGACAGCTTCATTAAAAAAGAACATGCTGTAGCTGTCTTCTTTGACCTTGAGAAGGCCTATGATATCACCTGGAGATATGGAACACTCAAAGACTTGTACGAACTTGGGCTCAGAGGCAACCTACCCATCTTTATCTCCAACTTCTTGACAAACAGATGTTTTTGCGTTCGAGTAGGAACTACACTATCAAACCCACATGTACAAGAGCTGGGAGATCCACAAGGGAGCATCCTTTCAGTGACTTTATTCAGCATCAAAATCAATAGTATAATCAAAGTTATTGACCCCCACATGTTTCGTAGCCTATACGTTAACGACCTATGCATACGCTATAGTGGGAAAAATATGAATATAATTGTATGACAGTTACAACTATGCGTAAATAAAATAAGCAACTGGTCAATAGAGAACGGATTCAGATTTTCCAAAACAAAGTCAGTGTGTATGTATTTGTGCCTTCTCCAATCCTTACACCCCGACCAAGAGTTGAGTATGGAGGGAAAACCCATCAAAGTAGTGAATGACTTCAAATTATTAAGCCTTGTCTGTGATAATAAATTCAACTTTATCCCACATATGAAGATGTTGAGGACATTTTTTTTTTTTTTAAAACAATGAATATTTTAAAAGTCCTGGCCAATACACAATGGAGTGTGGACACTACCGTTCTTTTACGTCTTTACAGAACATTAATTAGATCCCAACTGGATTACAGGAGTGCTGTGTATGGTAAGGCAAGGAAGTAATACATTTGAACAATTGACACATTACACCACCAGGGAATACGTCTAGCTCTTGGAGCCTTCAGAACAAGTCCCATTAAAGGCCTTTATACAGAAGCCGGTGAACCTTCCCTCCAGAATAGGCATCTGAAACTGGCCTTACAATACACAGTCAAACTCAAAGCAAATCTAAGTAATCCGGCCTCTATACCAGTATTCCAACCAGAATGTTCTCA
Source organism: Myxocyprinus asiaticus (assembly GCF_019703515.2). Taxonomy (NCBI): domain Eukaryota; kingdom Metazoa; phylum Chordata; class Actinopteri; order Cypriniformes; family Catostomidae; genus Myxocyprinus; species Myxocyprinus asiaticus. Next base: position 52,560,860 of record NC_059351.1, read on the forward strand.
TCTGTATGATGCTAGACCTAAAGCGATCAAACCTTTTGGAATATGGATTAAACCATACTTGGAGAACTTGAACACCAATCTGGACAACATAAACATTTTTGGCCTGTCCCCCCCAGACCTTGAAAAAACCAACTATTTCTATGGCATTGGCACAACTAAAAAAGGCAGAAACTCTCCCCAATGTGTATCAACAGGAATTCTTGGTACTGAAATGTAGTCTCCCACTCCATAGTACAGTATTCACGGATGGATCCAAAATGGATAACAGTGTGTCAGCAGCAGTAGTGATTAGAGATCAACAGTATGGCATATGTATTCCAGAACAGAGCTCTATCTTCACAGCTGAGGCCCGAGCACTGCTACTGGCACTGGAAAACATTGAGCAGGGCCGAGGACGAAACTTTTTAAGCGCTACAGACTCAAAGTCTTGCCTTCAAGCACTTGAATCCATGGAGACTGATCACCCCATAATCATAAACATTCTGACTAAAATACATCGATTACAGAAGAAGGATTTCAATGTTATCTTCTGTTGGGTGTCGGGACATATTGGTCTGGCAGGAAATGACAAAGCAGATACAGCTGCAAAAGAGGCATTGAACTTAGAGATCTCAGAATTTGTGATACCACCCTCTGACCTCAGGCCATTAATAAACTCGTATATCACCAATAAGTGGCAATCAGAATGGAATGAGTGCAACAGAAATAAACTATACGAAATAAACCACAGGGTCCAAAGCAACTTAAACATTTTTAAATCTAGGCACGACCAAATAGTGTTTACCAGATGCCGACTGGGCCATTCAAGACTAACACGTGTTTTTACTGACTGGTGAAGATCCTCCCATATGTATACCTTGCCAAACCCCTATGACCATCAAGCACATTCTATTGAACTGTAAAACTTTTGGAACTATCAGACAATGCTTCTATACAGAGACTTCCTTAATAAAAATTTTTTAAAAAGTGCCATCTGAACAGATTTTACAGTTTTTATCTTGTATAAACTTAAAGTGTTTTATCTAATATTGCAAATATGTATTGACGAACCTTTGTTTGACATGTGAATAGCCTAGTTGCTGACATGGCATTAAAACTAAATAAACAAACAAACTCGAAATATTCACTTTCACATTTACATCTGAAAGTCACATGTGGTGTCTTAGTATGTGTTCGACTGTCACCAGAGACGTCTCCTAGTAACCCAATTGATAAACAATGCTGCAATGCTGGCATTTGTGCTACAAGTGTACAATTATCAAAAGTGAGTATAATTTACCATGTTTTATACATCTGTCTCTCCAAACATTTGTTAAACAAGCTTTAATATCATGTAATGTAGGTACTTTGACTAATTCGTTAATATTATTATAATAAGTTAATGTTTATCACTTACTTTGTATATCTTCCTGGGTGCCGATATGTTTGTGTGACATCACACACCTGCATCTAGGTGAAATCAGAGTAGAAAATATCAGTATGAGTTTCCAAGTTGGAATTCCAACTTCAAGTGGCATTCCATTGCACTTTTCCTAGTAGCATGTTGGAAAATCCGACTTTCCGAGTTGAATAGAATGCAGAATGAGGTTTGTTACCGCTGTGGTAATGCAAGAATGCATGCTAAGATTGTTCAACCAGACCATGTGGTGGCAATTCTGTGGCCAATTGCTTACAGTATTATGAAACGGTTACAAATCTGAATTCTGCTCAGATGAGCCACACTTGAAGTAATTGTGAATCGCTGATAAACACAAACCTGTGAGCAGGGGTGGAAAGAGTACTGAAAAATAAAAGTCAAGTAAGAGTACTGTTACTTCATAAAAATTTTTGTTTGGGTAGAGTAAAAGTACCTGTCCTAAAAGCTACTCAAGTAAGAGTGAAAGAGTAGCTCATTTAAAAGTACTCATGAGTAGTGAGTATTGAGTACTGAGTTGCGAAAGCTATGCCCCTTTATAATAAAACTCTATGCTGCAATTTAAAAATGTTGCACACATACTGTAATTTACATTCCCTTTTATGGCTGTTTGCCAGAAAGAATAAAAAATATAGGTATTTTATAGGTGTTTGTGATTGACAACTTTTAAAATACATCACTTATCTATGATACTGTAAATACTACATGAATCTGATTAAAAATAAATAAAAAATAAAAGGGCGACATGATTACAGAAAAAAAGATGAAAGTTATTTTCAATATCATAATGTATGAAACAATTACATTAAAATCAGTTTATGTGTAGGGTCTAAATTTCCCTTAATGCCGACTGAGGGTCATGTCCCGCACAATAGAGGCGGTAGAGCAATTGTTTGTACAGGGACCACATCGGGCTTTAAAGGAATAAGTCACACAAAAATGAAAATTCTCTCATCATTTACTCACCCTCATGCCATCCCGGATGTGTATGACTTTCTTTCCTCAACCGAACACAAATTAAGATTTTTAGAAGAATATCTGAGCTTTTCTGGTTCATACAATGCAAGTGAATGGGTGCCAACAATCACATAAGGCAGCATAAAAGTAGCCTAATCCATGTGATTCCAGTGGTTAAATCCATGACCTCAGGGGTTATATGATAGGTGTGGGTGAGAAACAGATCAATGTTTAAGTCCATTTTAAAGACATATTTGGTGGTGAAAACTGCAGCAAGATCTGCAATAACGTTGGTTGGAATCCTTCACAGATAACATGGCCTTCAATGCTGATCATCCACCGTCCAAAAGTGGCTCCATCACCAGCGACTGACAAAGACAATAATTAGGGTTAGAAGTAGGGATGTTTAGAGACAATATTGAATGTAGGTATTAGAACTTGATTGAGGCTCTATTAAGGGATTAGGGCAGGTTACAACAGTATCAGTCGAATTCTGAGCTATATATACTTTTGATGGCAAACAACTTTGATGAGTGAACTATACCCATGTGAAAGTAAAACACAATAGTGAGTGGTTAGGCAGGTAAGCAGACAGAATGACTTGTATTCTATACTCCATTCCTTGCTTATGTGACATTTATCATGCTCTCAAATCTGCTGCAGTGGCTGACATCTGCAGGATATGGACAATAGTATCCAAATTTATAATAGTATCATGTGTACTGTATAATCATAGCATACTGAAACAAATAATGCTGAGCAAAACTTGCATCAGCAAAGAGTATCTGTCCCTCTGTTCTCTCATTGAAGTAGGATAGGCCATCAGAAGTTGGATGATGTGACGACTCAACTCCACATCTTCACTCAATAGACTGCACATCTTTGTTTTTGTTTTTTGTTTTTTGCTTTTGTCCTTAAATACTTCTCCATTTCTAATAGAAAGCTCCAAGGCATGCAACATGCTGATGTTGATTAATGCCTAAATATGAGAGTACATACCCCTTCGAGTGAAAAGACAGGGCCGTGTTATCATCTTAACAGGGTTTGGAAGACTTTCAAACTAGTCTAACAACACAGATACTCTATACCTCTATTCATTTACCTCACTATAAAAAAAAACCAGACATATTTATATTGCAGCGTGACAACTAAAGTGGACGTGAAAGCAAAAGTGACTGTAGTCTGAACAGGAAAAATCTGATCTGGCCACATACAGTGGTGTGAAAAAGTGTTTGCCCCTTCCTGATTTCTTATTTTTTTGCATGTTTGTCACACTTAAATGTTTCAGATCATCAAACAAGTTTAAATATTAGTCAAAGATAACACAAGTAAACACAAAATGCAGTTTTTAAATGAATGTTGTTATTATTAAGGGAAAACAAAATCCAAACCTACATGGCCCTGTTTGAAAAAGTGATTGCCCCCTAAACCTAATAACTGGTTGGGCCACCCTTAGCAGCAACAACTGCAATCAAGCTTTTGTGATAACTTGCAATGAGTCTTTTACAGCGCTGTGGAGGAATTTTGGCCCACTCATCTTTGCAGAATTGTTGTAATTCAGCCACATTGGAGGGTTTTCGAGCATGAACTGCCTTTTTAAGGTCATGCCACAGCATCTCAATAGGATTCAGGTCAGGACTTTGACTAGGCCACTCCAAAGTCTTCATTTTGTTTTTCTTCAGCCATTAAGAGGTGGACTTGCTGGTGTGTTTTGGATCATTGTCCTGCTGCAGAACCCAAGTTCGCTTCAGCTTGAGGTCACGAACAGATGGCCGGACATTCTCCTTCAGGATTTTTTGGTAGGCAGCAGAATTCATGGTTCCATTTATCACAGCAAGTCTTCCAGGTCCTGAAGCAGCAAAACAGCCCCAGACCATCACACTACCACCACCATATTTTACTGTTGGTATGATGTTCTTTTTCTGAAATGCGGTGTTACTTTTACGCAAGATGTAATGGGGGACACACATTCCAAAAAGTTCAACTTTTGTCTCGTCAGTCCACAGAGTATTTTCCCAAAAGTCTTGGGGATCATCAAGATGTTTTCTGGCAAAAATGAGACGAGCCTTAATGTTCTATTTGCTCAGCAGTGGTTTTCGTCTTGTAACTCTGCCATGCAGGCCATTTTTGCCCAGTCTCTTTCTTATGGTGGAGTCATGAACACTGACCTTAACTGAGGCAAGTGAGGCCTGCAGTTCTTTGGATGTTGTTGTGGGGTCTTTTGTGACCTCTTGGATGAGTCGTCTCTGCGCTCTTGGGGTAATTTTGGTCGGCCGGCCACTCCTGGGAAGGTTCACCACTGTTCCATGTTTTCGCCATTTGTGGATAATGGCTCTCACTGTGGTTCTCTGGAGTCCCAAAGCTTTAGAAATGGCTTTATAACCTTTTCCAGACTGACAGATCTCAATTACTTTCTTTCTCATTTGTTCCTGAATTTCTTTGGATCTCGGCATGATGTCTAGCTTTTGAAGATCTTTTGGTCTACTTCACTTTGTCAGGCAGGTCCTATTTAAGTGATTTCTTGATTGAGAACAGGTGTGGCAGTAATCAGGCCTGGGTGTGGCTAGAGAAATTGAACTCAGGTGTGATAAACCACAGTTAAGTTATGTTTTAACAGGTGGGGCAAACACTTTTTCACAGAGGGCCATGTAGGTTTGGATTTTGTTTTCCCTTAATAATAACAACCTTCATTTAAAAACTGCATTTTGTGTTTACTTGTGTTATCTTTGACTAATATTTAAACTTGTTTGATGATCTGAAACATTTAATTGTGACAAACATGCAAAAAAATAAGAAATCAGGAAGGGGGGCAAACACTTTTTCACACCACTGTGTACCTTGCAGTTTGAACAGTCACTCAATGCAGTGTGAACAAAGCCTATAACATCACGTTGCTATGCACACTGCATGTAGCTGATAGAGAAGTGTCAGGCCATTCTTGTGTCCTCTCGGGCAAAAATGTTAGTAGAAAGTAAAATTCAGTGCAAAACTATCTTAACTTTTATAATTTAGCACAAGTGCAGGATGATTTCCTAGGGAGTCTTATTCCCCACGCTGTGATGAAAATGACGGTTCTCACTTCTCATGTGCTGTCGTCATCATGTCATATTCTCTTGGGTTCGGTGGCACATTACATATTCTTCGCCGAATTTTCTTGTCTTTAATTTCCTAATGTTTACAGTGTAAAATTAGATGGAATTTATGGGAGATTACATGGATTATATTTACACTCTGATTCAAGTCTGAAATTGAAAAATTTGCTGCTTCAGAAAATAATACTGCATATACTGTAACATTTGACAGTAGCTTGCTGTTAAATTTAGTTTTTTGTTGATAATTTTCTCCTCCAAGGCTCAAATTTACAGTATTAAACTGAATATTGAAATAACAGTATTTCACTGTACGAAATTGCCTGTGTTTTTACAGCATTTATTTTTGTTTTTTTATGTACTGTGATTATAATATACCTTAGTGTTACCAATGTGACCACAATGCAAATACTCAATCTTGTGGAACAGAGTTTAAAACTTCATGAACAGGTTGAAACATGTTCACTAGAGCTGGTTCACACTTCTGCCCACACAAATCTAGCCATTACGGTAACCTTTCTATCAAATTACAGATTTGTTTTATAAATAATGCAGAATAAATAAGACTTTGAACTGACCTGTTAGTCTTGATCCAGCAGCCATATCACCCTGTATCTCAAGACTGGTTGCCCACTGAAGCTAAACAGGGATGTGCCTGATCAGTACCTGGATGGGAGACCTCCTGGGGAAAGCTAAGGTTGCTGCTGGAAGAAATGTTAAGGAGTCGAGCAGGGGGTGCTCACCCTGTGGTCTGTGTGGGTCCTAATGCCCCAGTAAAGTGATGGGGACACTATACTGTAAAAAGTCACTGTCCTTTGGTGAGATTGTAATCCAAGGTCCTGACTCTCTGTGGTCATTAACAAAAAAAACAAAACAAAAAAAAAATCCCAGGGCACATCTCGTAAAGAGTAGGGGTGTAACCCCTGTGTCCTGGCCAAATTCCCACCATTGGCCCTTCTCAATCATGGCCTCATTATAATCCCCTTAAATTAATTGGCTAATAAATCACTCTACTCTCTCCTCTCCACCAATAGCTGGTGTGTGGTGAGTGTACTGGTGCATGCTGCACACTGCTGGTGGTTGAGGAGAGTCCCCTGTACACTGTGTAAAGTGCTTTGAGTGTAGTGTCAGAAAAAGCGCTATATAAATGTAACGTTCATTCATTCAGTGATGCCATAACTCATAAAAATCTGTTTGTCCTAGGGCCGGAGTGGGTAATCGGTAAGATGGGGGAATTCCAGGTGGGCCGCTCATAAATTGGGCCACAAGTTGATTAATAACTCTCTTATTGTTGGGATTTGGCAATTTTTTAATGGCATGTAAAAATGCAAGACAACCACTTCAGTAAATTTCTTAAACGTTTCATTGCGGCACATATTTTCACACTGGATCTGTTGTAATGTTAATTAAAATTTGCGGAAAGCAATTTTAGTATTTTTTGAGTTTATTTGGCTCCAGGCACCTTAAATAATGTAAGTGTGAAAATACTGTACAAGTTTGAGCACAGCAATACTCTCTACTTCATCAGAAAGCTAAAATCTAAGTGATTTAAACTTTAATTTTATGCAATGTGTGGCATAAAGACACTGAAACATATAATTTTCTAGTTATTGTATATAATGTATGTTTTCACCATGTTCTCGTTTTAGCGTAATCATTTTAACACCCATGGGGCAGGGGGTGGAGGGGGGCTGACATGGACATGAAATTCCCGGGCTGAACATGAATCCTGCTCCGGCCCTGGTTTGTCCTGACTACTGCAGCATTTTCTGTATTCACAGAATGTGAGAAACTGAAAGTGTCGGAGCTTGTTTTGTTTTAATGTCACTTTGTTGGAACAAAGTGATCACATGATGGAGTGGCTACACAAAGGCGTGGATTGGCCATTGGGAGAACCGGGACTTTTCCCGGTGGGCCGGCCATGAAATGGGGCCGCATGGGCCACCGCGTTATGCAGAACACACCACAAAACGGCGCCGCGATATGTGGAAGTGGGCAGCGATATGCAGAAAAGGACAGCAACACCCCCCCAGTCCACCCCTGGCTACACCTAAATTAAAGCCCCACCCCCGTCACATAACAAACATTTTCACAGCTCATTCAGTTTTTCAGTTTAATTCAGTTTTATTAGTGCTTTAATATATTTTGTTCCAATGCAGCTTTACAGAGAAAATTAAAAACTGTCAATGAATCTTCAATTAACTATTATACAAACATCTATAATTTTATACTAAAACATGTACAGGATTCTTATGTTATACTGATGCTCCTTGTGACCCCATTATTTTCAATTAAAAAGCTTTGGCTTCAATCCACCAATTTGAAATTAATAGTTGAGGTCTTGGACTTTGGTCTTTTTAGAGCTTTTTCTTACCAAGTGTTTAAAAAGTCTTTTGACGTGTTTGAATGTAAGCGTCTTTGTTCCTTGTCATATGGTATATTTTCATTTAAAAAAGAGTCAGCTCTTAGCCATGATATTGTTTAAGATACAACAGTCTGCCCTTCAACATTTTCCAGTTAGGGCGGAGCAACATGCAAGTGTGAGAAATAGAGAGAAAAAAAGCAGGAGAAAAGGGGGCTTCAAGTCACTTCAATTCATATAAGTGATAAAATCACGTTGTGTTAATAAACATTACGTGTTAAAGCGAAAATGTCTAAAAAAATGTCTCTTTATACGCTTTACACATATTTTTCATTGATAGCAATGTCATGTGTTCCCTGGTTTTAGAAAGCTTACTTATTTTCAGTCATAGCTGACCACAACTGTTATCTTTGCTGTTCTGCAGTTACTGTATACTGTTTTGATGAAGTCTGAATTGGTCACAGTCTGTTTCCAACTTCAAATTTAAATACATGTTTGTGAATTTGTGTTTGTGAGTGAAAATCTCAGAATTCATCTTCATGTTTTCAATGTGTAAATTTTTTTTTTTCTCACTGAGACCGTTACTGTTCAAGTACTGTACAGTTATTATACGTTTTCAAACCGGACTTGTGACATAAAAGGAGAAATTTTGAAGAATATACTGGTCGCTGTTTTCCATGCAATTACAAAGAATGTGAACTGAAGCTTTCAAGCTTCAAAAAGTATGCAAAAGCACAATAACGTATCATAAAAGTGGTCCATGTGTTATATTTCAAGTCAGCTGAAGTCATATGGTAGCACTGTGTCAGGAACAGATCAGAAATTGTCATTATTCACTGAGCACCGGATTTAGTGAGTTGAATCAGATCAGTCTAATCTGTGAATGAATAAATCTGCTTTTGTGAACCAGATCAACCAGATTATTGAAAACATCTGACTAAAAAACAACAACAACAACGATTAATTCACAAATCGGACACTTTTCTCATGAACGCCCCAAGGAGAGCCAGTATGATTTTCAGTATTTTCATTGAATAATGACTTAAAATGTAATCTTGTCCTTACACAGAGTAAAAGAGTGCACTGCCCTTACATAAGAAGCAACAGATTTCACCTGTTAACACTTTTATGGGACCTCATTCATTCATTATTATTGCATGGGAAAGAGCGACTTGTGTGTCGTTTTGTTATCAACACACATACTGTATGTTAAAGAGTTTCCTTTTATTAAATTACATTTTATTTAAACATAAAATGCATGGATTGCATACAGTAGATTAGACATTACATTGTTATTTTAAATGCAAGTCATATTTAAGTCTACATGACTGTAAGATGTTTATGAGCTAGCTGTTGTAGAATAGATGAATTGATTAAGAGCTCATTGCAGTCATCCATTAGGTGTCATTTGATAATGAAAGACATTATTATTACATTTGGAAATACTAATTTCTATGTTTAAAAAAGATTGAATGAATATCTGAATAAAATCTTAACTGATACATTAACTGATTTATTTATTTATTTATTGCCTCTCCAGATTTTCTGTCCATATCATATAATCCCTTGAAAGTGTTTTAAAAGACACATGCCTCAGTCTTCTTTTTTATCTGTTTTTTTAGAGGATGATTTTGCAAGTAAATATGCTCCTCCACCAACTACTACTGCTCCTGCAACACCACCTCCTAATGCTCCCAGTGCAGCTGCCTTCCCCACAGCAGCTGCAACTACTCCTGCCTTAGCTATTGCTGCTCCTGTTGCTCCTCCTACTGCTGCTCCTCCTGCTCCTCCTCCTGCTGCTCCAATAAAACCTTTTTTGAGCCGAAGTTCTTCCTGAGTTTTCTCATAGTCCTCCTTTTTATAGCATTTGCATTTATTCTTCTCCTTTAATCTTTTCATCTTTCTCAGAAGTTCAGTAACTTGAGATCGATCTTTGTCTTTGTTATTAAAAACATGATATCCTCCTCTACACTGATTAACCAGTGACTTCAGCTTTTCATTCTCATCAATATAGTTCTGAACTGAATCAGTTATTGAGTCTCCATGAGTAAACAACACCAGTGTGTGTTTTGTGGCTTCTTCTCCAAAGTTCTCCCGAATCCACTTCACTGTGTTCTCCTCCTCTTGTGTGAATTTCACATCCAGTCTGATCACCAGCAGGAATGCATCAGGTCCATCACCAGAGAAATTAAATATCTTCTCTATTTCAGTTTTAATCTTGTCTGATATCAGTGTTGTATCAAAGAGTCCTGGTGTGTCGACCAATGTGATTCTCTGTCCATTCACCTTTCCATGATATGCCTTACAAGTACTGGTCACAGATTTCGAAGAAAACTTTGCTTCAAAAAACATCTCACCCAGGATAGTGTTTCCTGTTGCACTCTTTCCTGATCCAGTTTTACCCAACAGCACAATATTCACTGTAAATAAATAAATAAAGACAGATGGACAGACAGACAGTTTGTGGTTTGCACAGAGATAAGTCTAAACCAAAATACACAATTAACAGGATTCTTCAAACTTTGTTAGATGCATGTTCATATCAATAGACAGTGCTGGCACTAGCCTTTTGGGGGCCCCCGTCAGCATGGTGTAACACTACTTATAATGTCTTTGACAGTGTGGGGGCCCCCTGGCATATTGGGGACCCTAAGCAACTTGCTTAATTTGCCTATAGGGAAGACTGGCACTTTTAATAATCATAGATTGATTTTGTAATCATGCATTTTGTATATGTATTCTAGTATTTTCAAACTTTATTAATAACATCTATCAATGCATTTTTTTTTTTAAATAAAGGTTATAAGTAAATGGATGTTGATTTTGAGTACTTGCAATGCAAATATGACTTAGGTAATAGTTCCATAAAATGCTTTTTGATTTTTATCTTTGATGGCCTTTTTTGTAACACTACAATAAGGTTGGATTTGTTAACATTAGTTAATGTCTTAGAAAACATGAAATTATGTATTAGTTAACATGAACTAACAATGAACAACACTTAGTTACAGCATTTATTAATCTTAGTTAATGTTTATTTATACATGTACTAATACATTGTTTAACATTAAAAAGGTGTATATGTACACATTAGTTAATGCATTAGCTAACGTAAATTAACAACGAACAACACTTACAGCGTGGTTGCATTTGTTAACATTAGTTTAGTCTTAGTAAACATTCATTAATGTATTAGTTAACATGAACTAACAATGAACAACACTTATTTACAGCATTTATTAATCTTGGTAAATGTTTATTTATACACATACTAACACATTTCTTAACATTAAAAAGGTGTATATGGGCACATTTGTTAATGCTTCAGAAAACATTAATGTATTAGTTAACGTGAACTAATAATGAACAACACTTATTTACAGCATTTATTAATGTTGGTTAATGTATACACTAACACATTTCTTGACATTAAAAAGGTGTATATGTGAACATTAGTTAGTACATTAACTAACGTGAACTAAAAATGAACAACACTCTTTTACAGCATTTATTAATCTTGGTTAAAGTTTATTTATATATAATACTTACACATTTCTATACACTGAAAGGAGTATATTACACTGTTTAAAGCATTAGTTAATATTAACTAATAATGAACAATGCCTCTTTCTTCACAGCATTATACATTTTTGTTAATGTTAATGTGTTGCTAATGTTTGTTAATTCTTAATTAATTATAAATAATTCTATTAAATTATGTATTATACATATTTGTGAACCTTACTGTAAAGTCTAAACCATTTGAACATCAGTTAATGTGTTGCTAATCTTTGTTAATCATAATTAATGATAATAAAGTATTTATTTAGCAAATTTGTGGAACTTATTGTAAAGTGTAACCTATTTGAACAATATCTAATGTGTTATTAATGTTTATAGGCTCTTTACTAACATTATTTAATAATAAAAATACAAATGAATTATGGTTATTGACAGAACTTACTTATGTGAACATCTCCACTGTGCAAAAGAAAAGTAAAATAAAGAAATATATATATGTATGAGAAATTGAGTAGTATGAGAAAAAGGTCAAGCGAGGTTTGCACGGGAGGACTCCGCTCACGTTTCCTTCAGAAAATGTACAGTTTAGTCCTTAATTTGCAGTTGTTTCTTACATGTTGGATCCACTGTGAGCAGCAAGCTTAACTTGTTTACCTGTTTTGCCTTTTTTATATACTGTATATTTTATGGATGTTTACTAAATATGAAAGGTATATTATTAATTTTGTAAAAGAATGTTGTTCATTGTCAGTTCACGTTTGCTAACGTATTAACTAATGTTAACATATACACCTTTTTAATGTTAAGAAAACACGTATAATAAGGGTGCATTTGTTAACATTAGTTAATGTCTTAGTAAACATTATATTATGTATTAGTTAACATTAACAATGAATAACACTTAGTTACAGCATTTATTAGTTCATGTTAACTAATACATTATTTAATGTTTACTAAGACATTAACTAATGTTAACAAATGCAACCTTATTGTAAAGTGTTACTGTCTATTTTTTGGTCTGGTTGTTAATATTAATTTCTTATTTTCAATGTTTATACAAATTTGTTTCTTCTCATTTCTGCACTCTTTCTTTCCCTCTTCTTTTTCTCTCTCTCTCTCAAAAAAAAAAAAAAAAAAAAGTAGCACAAACTGCATGATATTTACTAACACCTAAAAGCAGTAATAGTTAAACAAAAGATTTCTCACTCACCCATTGCAATTGTTATTTTGAAAGACTTCAGATGAACCTATAAAAAATCCATATAACAAAATACCTCAACAATGAATTATGTGATTATGTCAAACATGAATAATGCATTGCACCATTGTTATAGTTGCATTAACAATAATGTGTCATCATGTTATAAAACTACATAAACTACAATAAATCAGCGTACGCTACATGGCCAAAAGTGTGGACATCCACTTCTAATTCATGGGCTTTGCTTCTACAGCTACAGTAATAATGCATGATTAGTTCACTAAAAGTGAATGAAGGGTTGATGTAGCTCAAGTGGAGTGTGGTGCAAGTAACACATTTTCTTGTTTCAGTTCTAAGGAAAAACACACAGATAAAATACAGTATATGCCTTGAATGCACTGTAAATCCCTCTGCATAACAGCATATGCCAAATGCATAACTCACATACAGTATAATATAGTTAACATTTCTAAGCTAGGTAACACTTCTTAGCAAGCACAGTCATTGTGACGTCAAAGGTATTGTCTTTTTAAAGTGTGAGTAATGGCTATTCAGTGGCACCAAATTTTACAAACAATCTTATTGGTTCAGAGGTCATCATTACTATTTGCTCTAAATAAAGACATCAGCCAGTTGTAGCAGAGATAATTTCTTCCATATCGATAAAGAAACAAACAGAATAGTCCTCCTATCACTATATTCACTCCTCTTCTCAGTATGATTATCTTTCTGTTTTTCTCTTCTCCTTTTCCTGAGTTTCTCTCTGAAGTTTCTTCTTCATTGTCTTTCTCTCTATTCAGACTGGCTTCATCTTCTTCTTTGATCTTTCTCTGAGTCTCCTGGTACATCTCTTGAGTGTAGCACTGTCCTCCATTTTCTGTTATTAATGCTTTTATTTTCTTCATCAGCTCAGACACCTGAGATCGATCATTCTTTTCCACATTTGTAATGGTATGATTTACCGCTCCATGTTCGTGCAGGACATGCAGCTCTGTGTTTTCCAGACAAAATTCTTCTATTGGTTTGTCTAATTTATCAACTCCAGTAAACAATATTATGCTAAATCTCATAACATCTTCTCCAAAGTTCTTCTGAAGCCATTTCACTGTTTCCCTCTCTTCTTCTGTGAACCGCACATCAAGTCTTATCACCAGAAGAAACACATGAGGACCAGGAGCAGACATCTCCAAACACTTCTCAATCTCGGCCATCAGTTCTCCATCAGTCATGGATGTGTGAAACAGTCCTGGAGTGTCAATCACCGTGATGTTTGTGTCTTCTACTGTTTCTGTGTGTTTCTCACACTGTTTAGTTGTAGACTTAGAGGAGGAACCCTTTTTAAAAACATCTCTTCCCAGGATTGTGTTTCCTGATGCACTTTTTCCAGATCCAGTTTTACCCAGTAGAACAATATTCATTTCAGACACTGCGAGATAAACAAACAGTGTTTAAACTTGTTAAATCTGTAGTTTGTAATGTCTGCACAACAGGGGCGGTGCCGGGGGGTGGAGAGCACAACTGCCACTGCTGCACAACTAGTGGTACCAAACAGTATTGAAAAAATAATTACTCATCTCTTTTCACTGGTTTTTAATAGTATGTAATGTCCTGGTCTTGAATCGTTGTGTGTTTTTATAATTTTGTATTGTACAGCACTTTGGTCAGCCTTGATGCTGTTTTAATATGTGCTATATAAATAAAATAACTTGGAAAAAAACAAGAACTTACTTTTTGAAAACGTAAATATCCCGAACACAAAAATACCCAAACAGATAGTACTGGCCCAAACTCATGCCATTGTTTTTTTTTTTTTTTTTTTTTTTTTTTTTGTATGAATTTGGACAGACCTCTCAAACAAGCAGAGCAATATTTTGAAAGTACACCAAAGCCACAGAGTTTACATTTTACAATGAAATTAAAGCTGAAGTGTTTCTGTGCCATAGCATCACTGAATTAAATTGCAAAAAGAATCAATAAATAATAAATATAGAACAGATGGTCCCATAAACAGATCTCTCAAAAAAAAGAATAATAATAATAATAATAATAATAATAATATATATATATATATATATATATATATATATATATATATATATATATATATATATATATGTTATAGTTCCACAGAGACACAATGTTTACAGTTTTCAGGACAATGCATATTAATCTAGGATAGGAGAATGTATTTCAACACTGAAAAAAAAGTCACACACATCACCCTTTAAATAGATGTGAAACTAAAAACAGATCTTTGTTAAAATAGTAATAATAATAAAAAAAGTTTATATTTACATGTATAAATCGTTATATTCTTATTCTCATCTCTGCTTTAGGTTTTCTGAGCAATTAGTGGAAGCTATTTCATTATTACATTTTGATGAAAGATTACAGACATAATAAGAGGGTTTTGATTTCATCATAAAATGAGCAGTGCATGTGTTATAAAGTCAGAGTTTAACATTTGAAATGTATTGTTTTATGTTTGAATCAAAATAGAAAATAATGCATGTGAAAAAATACAACATCATAACGTTTACCAAAATGAGTATAGACAAAAAATATAAATTCCATAAAAAAATTCAAAGTCTTTGTCCTGCTTTAACCAAATAGGATTTCATTTAACTGCCACTTCTCATTTTCTTTAAACTCCTACCCAATCTCAGCCTGTATGTACTGTGGAAATTTACCTTCACCTATCTTGTCTTGAAAGGCACATGTGTAGGTAACACATACAAGAATGTACACAAAATAACATATTCCATGTTCACCATATAGTTCTTTAGGTAATTCTGAACAACAACAACAACTACTACTATAATAAACAAAATAAGCACTAAGGACATTAGCAAGAAAAAGAACAGCACTTCACATTTCAGTGCAGTTTGTTGGTTGGTTGCAGGATTGGTGTACTTACTTGATGATGATGAATAGCTCCTACTTTCAGAGTTTCAGAGTACAACTCAAAGGTGAGGAGAGGACTAAAATATCCCTGTGCATGTGAAGAGCCCCTCCTACTACTGTTTTAAATAATATTAATGAGCATGGAGACAAACAGAGACGCCCCAGTGCATTATATCATTTCTTGTAAACCAAGGCTGTTCTTGTAACAAAATCCACACTTTACTTTCAGTTACATGTACACTGGTGAAAAAAAGTTAATAACTTGCTGTCATTAAGTTCAGTTAAACCAACATAAATCTGTCTTTCACCATTTGTATTGTGTAATTTTAAAATAATAATTTAAACTACACACTTTTTTTCTGTAGAAAATGCATCTCAAATCCATTTATTGATTCAACTGATACAGGCATTATTACATTTTAATATCAAACTGTGTGTGTACAGAAGTGTCATGCACATGCCCCCATAATTTTTTAGCCAAGTGTATATTGAACACCATCTTTGATAATGAGGTTACATGAAAAATGTAGGTA
The DNA here is from genome assembly GCF_019703515.2 of Myxocyprinus asiaticus. Classification (NCBI taxonomy): domain Eukaryota; kingdom Metazoa; phylum Chordata; class Actinopteri; order Cypriniformes; family Catostomidae; genus Myxocyprinus; species Myxocyprinus asiaticus. The sequence continues at coordinate 52,576,842 of NC_059351.1, forward strand.
CAAATCTAGACTGTAATGCATTACAGAACAGAACACCCCAAAATCCTGGCAGTTTTATAGTGTCTTGATCAGGCACACTGTCATCAAACGGGTCACAAAAAACTGCATTAAGAGTACATTTGATAACATGTATATTAAAGTGGAACTGAAAGTAGATAGCAGACTGTCTTAGGAGTGTTATAATTGTTTGCAAGGCAGGAAACATGCACCAGGGACCCGTTAAAAGCGTTTGTGGTACCAGGTTATGCTTAGACAACCCTTAAGATGAGCAGCAGTTCAGAACCACCAACTACTATATATATATTTAGTTATTAAAATGGAACATCCTTAAAGTGGGAGTCTGGCAAAATGTGATACAGTAAATTCTTTTTTTTTCTTTTTTTTTCATTTCAATTTTATATATTTTCTTTGCAAAGAATAGCGCAGAAAAAAAAACTGCTGATGTTTCTGCTCATTTGACTGAAGGGTCTGCTACAAATATATTTGTGATGACATCATTTAATATGCCTGCATTGCTCACTGTTGTGCTATAAAAATGAAGACAAACCTAATTTTACACTCAGAACATCCACAACAGAGACTGATCTTTAATTTCAGTTTCCTACACATTTATTTGCTACAAATAATCCCACAAGATTGACAAACAGGATTATGATGGAGGAGGTCTAATGTAGATTTACTGTTACACTGAGGATTGACTGTTAATTATTATTTTGTACGGAGTAGCCCGACCACCCAGACGCGGGGAACGGCCGCCGTCCACGAGGCGAGTGGGGACGGGACTCCCCGACTGCCTGGAGCAAGGGAGCCGCTACCGGGGGCGGAGGAGTGCCCTGCCGTCCCCCAGGAACGCGGAGGGGTCGAGAGAAGACTGCCGTCCGCGGTGGGAGGAGGGAAGCGACTCCCCGACTGCCTGGAGTGGTAGGGCCGCTGCCAGGGGCGGAGGAGTGTCCCCACGGGACGCCGGGAACATGGAGGGGCGTTCTGTCCGCTGGGGGTCAGAGGTCTGACCGGGGAGGAGCGGCTGCCGTCCGCCTGAAAGGGTGGACTAGTGATCGAGGACCACGCGACGGCGCATCAGAGAACCGGTGAGTTTCTTTTTCTCTCTCTCCTCTCTCTCTCTCTGTCGCTCCATGTTGGCCTTTCCCTCGCCTATTTTGTTTTGTTGTTTTTTCCCCTCCTGTCTCCTCCCAGGTCGAGGAAGGCGGGGACGACCCGCCGGCAGTCAGGGCGCAAGGCACGCCCCCCCGGAGAGGAAGGGGGGATGTACGTCATGCCGGGGGCTCCCCGGCCTGAGGCAACGCCGGGAGGAGTGTAGAGCTGAGGAGGGCGGGGCCGGGCTGAAATGATGCACGCCCGGTCCCCAATCAGCCTGATGGGGCGCGTGAGGGATAAAGGCGGCGGACGACAGTTCGAGAGAGAGAGAGAATTACAGGCAGCTGTACTGTGTGTTTATGGTTGTGTGTTTTTGTTTAAGTTGTTTATTAAATTATTATTTGTCAAGCCGGTTCTCGCCTCCTCCTTTCCACTGAACCCCCTTACAAATTTATATTGTATTTTTTTGACACATTTATTTAAAACCTTCCTGATATCAGTAACCAAATGCCAAGAATTCCTGAACTACCAAAAACATTTTTAAATATTTTTTTCCTCATGTCAACAGTTTAATAAGTTGGCTGAGTGGTTGATTGTTCATAAACTAGAAATTATTTGTATGTTTTTTATTTGGACAGTATTTATCATTTATCAGTGAAGAGAATGGCAAGGCCCTGCCTAATGCATTTATTAAGAAAATTATAAAAACAAACCACAAAAGCATAAACAAATATACACACACCCTGGGGCTTTCTTGTAAATGTAGTGTGTTCCTGTAATAAGTGATATAATCTACTTTCGGTTTCACCTAATGGGAACTTTATTTAGAGTCAGACTAGTCAGCTTAACAACTCATTGATAATTTACACCATGTGTATTTAAAATATAAGCAACATTTGAATCTTGTTCATCATTTAAAAGACAGCATTTTATGTTAAACACTGAATGCACTTTTATACTGCATGTCTTTATACACAAAACACCCACAAGGTTGGGCTAATAGTTCAAAGAATCTTCCTCATTTAGACTATATGTTATTGTATTAGTATTGGTTAAGACTTTACATAATCCACTTGTGACGCAAATCATGCACACTCATTAAACAAAGAGCAATATAGAGTTTATCTGTCTGTAAGTCATGAAAAATGATGACGTGTAGTTTAGCATGTGTTCGACTGTCACCAGAGACATCTCCTAGCAACCCAATTGATAAACAATGCTGCAATGCTAGCATCTGTGCTACAAGTGTATGATTATTTGGTTGGGGTATTTTGAGTGGAAATATGTCACATGGTCTTGCCGAGCTTTGTCGGAAGTATGTCATGTGGAGAAGTCCCATGGAAAGGCCTACCCTACGGGGGAGGTGTTTCTACAAACATGGTGACTGGGGCAGAGGGGCCTCTGCCCAAGGAAGATGCAGTTTACTAACAGGGAAACAAATAAGCAGAAGATATACGTCGCATGGGGTTACCTACGAGGAACCAACACATGCGGAGCACCTACAGGGCTTAGTTAGTACATGTACTGAGCCGGCAGCGAGTTTCTCCGCAAACTCATCTGCCACAGGGCTCGGAGGAAATCATCCAGGGAACACAGTTTGTGAACACTACTGGGAGGCAACAGCGCATGTCTTCAGCTCAGGGGAGGTGAAAGGCGCTATGCGCAAGCGATACACCTGGCCAGCTGTCCCGGACTTAACTGCTTGTGCCTGCCACTACACGGGACGAAACCAGTTCCACCCGGAGATTGCAGAACCTCGCAAAGGTGTTGGGTGTTGCCCAGCCCGCTGCTCTGCAAATGTCTGTTAGAGAGGCGCCACTGGTCAAGGCCCAGGAGGCCGCCACACTCCTGGTAGAATGGGCTCATAGCCCTACCGGGAGCGGCACGTCCTGGGCGTGATATGCCATTGTTATGGCGTCAATGACCCAGTGGGTGATCCTCTGCATGGAGACAGCGCTTCCTTTCCGCTGTCCACCAAAGCAGACAAAGAGCTGCTCAGAGACTCTAAAGCTCTGCATGCGATCCAAATAGATGTGTAAAGCATGCACCAGACACAGCAATGTCAGGGCTGGGTCTGCCTCCTCCTGGGGCATCAATTGCAGGTTGACCACCTGATCCCTAAAATGGGTCGTGGGAACCTTGGGCACATAGCCCGGTTGGGGTCTCAGGATCACATGAGAGTATCCCGGACCGAACTCCAGGTATGTTTCACTGACAGAGAATGCTTGCAGGTCTCCTACCCTCTTGATGGAAGTGAGTGCAGTCAGGAGGGCAGTCTTCAAAGAGAGTTCCTTAAGCTCAGCTGACTGCAGGGGCTCAAAGGGGGCTCTCCATAGACCCTGAAGAACTACAGAGAGGTCCCATGATGGAATGAGGTGCGGTCTGAAGGGATTCAACCTCCTGATGATCAGGTCATGCTTCCGTAAGGACTTACCATCCACTGTGTCATGGTATGCCGCTATAGCGGCTACATACACCTTCAAAGTGGAGGGGACAGCCACCCTTCCAACCTCTCCTGCAGGAAGGAAAGCACCGATCCGACTGCGCATCTCTGGGGTCTTTGCGTCGGGAAGAACACCACTTAGCATACAGACGCCACTTCAAGGCATACAGGTGCCTTGTAGAGGGGGCCCTAGCCTGAGTGATCATGTCTACCAATGTGGGTGGTAGGCCACTCAAGTCTTCCATCAGTCCCATCCAGGGGCCAGACATGGAGATTCCAGAGGACTGGTTGCGGGTGCCAGATAGTGCCCCGTCCCTGAGAAAGAAGGTCCTTCCTCAGGGGAATTTGCCGGGGGGGGGCAAATTCCCCTGAGGAAGGACCAGGGGGCCAGCTGTGTGCCAGCACGTCTATACCGAGAGGTGGCTCGGTCAGGGTGTACCAGAGCAGGTAGTGGGAGGATTCTTGGGAGGCAAATAGGTCTACCTGTGCCTGCCCGAACTGACTCCAAAACAGCTGGACCACCTGAGGGTGGAGTCTCCACTCTCCCCTGAGGGTAACCTGCCATGACAGCGTGTCTGCTGCAGTGTTGAGGTTGCCCGGGGTGTGAGTGGCTCGCAGCGACTTGAGGTGCTGCTGACTCCAGAAGAGGAGACGGCGGGTGAGTCATACAACAGGTGCACAGACCACCTTGACGGTTGACATATGCTACCGTTGCCGTGTTGTCTGTCCGAACTAACATATGCTTGCCCTGGATCAACAGCCGAAACCTCCACAAGGCGAGCAGAATTGCCAGCAACTCGAGGCAATTGATGTGCCAATGCAGCCGCGGGCCCGTCCATGAGCCGGCAGCTGCGTGCCCATTGCATACAGCGCCCCAGCCCATTTTGGTGGCATCTGTCGTAACCACAACATGCCTGGAGACCTGCTCTAGGGGAACTCATGCCTATAGAAATGTGAGGTCGGTCCAAGGGCAGATCGGCGTTGTGTCCTACGGTGCCATGACCATCTCGGGACTCGAGTCTGAAGCCAGTGCTGAAGCGGTCTCATATGCATCACCCGAGCGGAGTGGCCACCACTGAGGATGACATATGCCCAGGAGCCTCTGAAACAGTTTCAGTGGAACCGCTGTCTTCTGTCCGAATGCCTTCAGAGAGGTCAGCACTGACTGTGCACGCTCGTTCGTTTGGTGCACCGTCAACGAGACTGAGTCCAACTCCAAGCCGAGAAAAGAGATGCTCTGAACCGGGAGGAGCTTGTTCTTTTCCCAGTTGACCCGAAGACCTAGTCGGCTGAGGTGCGAGAGCACCAGGTCCCTGTGTGAGCTAGGATTAGCCAATCATCGAGATAGTTGAGGATGTGAATGCCCACATCCCTTAGCGGGGCAAGGTATGCCTCTGCGACCTTCGTGAAGACGCGAGGGGACAAGGACAGGCCAATAGGGAGGACCTTGTACTGATACGCCTGACCCTCAAATGCAAACCGCAGGAAGGGTCTGTGTCAAGGTAGAATCGAGACGTGGAAGTACGTGTCCTTCAGGTCTACTGCCGTGAACCAATCTTGATGCCGGACGCTCGCTAGAATGCGTCTTTGCTTCAGCATCTTGAACGGGAGTTTGTGTAAAGCCCGGTTCAGTACTCGCAGGTCCAAGACTGGCCGAACCCACCGCCTTTTTTCGATACAATTCTTCATCTCGGCCGGAGGGACAGGCCCTATCACATCCTTCCATAGGAGGGTAGCGATCTCCGCACGTAAGGTGGCAGCATTCTCGCCCTTCACCTCGGTGAAGTGGATGCCGCTGAACCTGGGCGGATGCCTGGCGAAGTGAATCACGTAGCCGAGTTGGACGGTCCGGATCAACCATCGTGACGGATTGGAAAGCGCAAGCCATGCGTCCAAGCTCCAGGTGAGAGGGACCAAGGGGACAATCTCATCGGACATACCAGTGGGTGGGGCCTCGTGGTGGGGCGGAGCCTGAGGTGCCACACCATGTCATGGTCGTGCTGAGTTCAGGGACATCAAAGTATTTAACTGGCTCCTTGTGTCCACCCCCAGAACAGCCTGGGATGGGGGAGGAAGAGGCCTGTCCTCATGACCCGTGGAGACTGTCACATCGGGGGCGGATTTGTGCCACAGCTGGATGCTCAGGGGCGGGGAGACCGCCGCTGGAGCGCCAAACCTGCCAAAATGGAGTGGTGAACGGTGGTCGTGATGATGGCCGTGCACCCCAGATTTGTGACACAGGCAACAAGGAAACTGCTCTTGCTGAACTCTTGGGTACCGCAGCCAATTGGGCATACAGCACAATTAAATGCAAAGGTAACAAAATATTCTCCTCCCGGCCCTCCACCAGGGGATGGAGTGGTCTGCTTACCAGCTCCAGAACAGCAGGTTTCATCGTCCCTGGGTCGCCCATCCCAGGGGCGCTTCGAAGCCTTTTGCGGTTTCTTGGAAGCCGTGAGACGGGTGGTGTCTTCTTCCTGTGGTGGGCTCCATGCCAGGGCCAGGCTGCAGGGGTGGGCTGCGGCGGAACCAGTGCAGTTACCGCAGGGGGACGCCCTTGGTGATGAGCAGATGGGGTGCAGGATCTTGTGCCGTGGCGGGGCAGTACTTGCCGGATAACCTCCATCTGCTGCTTCAACGCTGAAAACTGCTGGGCAAAGTCCTCGACGGTGTCGCTGGACTGGCTAACCTGGGAAATGGGGTGCCAAGGAACCTTGCCTTGTCAGCCTCTCCAATCTCGACCAGGTTGAGCCAAAGGTGGCACTCCTGGACCACCAAGGTGGACATCACCTGCCCAAGAGATCGCGCCATGACCTTTGTCACCCGGAGAGTGAGGTCGGTTGCCGAGCGCAGCTCCTGCATCAATCCCGGGGCAGAACTACCCTCGTGCAGTTCCTTTAGCGCCTTGGCTTGGTGGACTTGCAGGAGAGCCATGGCGTGCAGGGTGGAGGCGGCTTGTCCAGCGACACCGTAGGCTTTGGCCATCAGGGACGCCATAAACCTACAGGCCTTGGACGGGAGCTTTGCGCGCCCATGCCAGGTGGTGGAGCTCTGCAGGCATAGGTGCACTGTGAATGCCTTATCCACTGGGGGGATTGCTGAATAGCCCTTGGCCGCCCCACCATCGAGGTTAGTGAGGGCGGGGGAGCTGAAAGATCGGGACCGGGCAGTAAAAGGTGCCTCCCATGACCTTGTCAGCTCCTCATTCACTTCCGGGAAGAAAGGAACGGGGTGGGGCGTGGCTGTGAGTGGCGCCACAAGCCCAGGAACCAATTATCGAGCCGCGAGGGTTCAGGAGAGAGCGGAGGGTTCCACTCTAGCCCGATGCTCGCTGCTGCCCAGGAAAGCATGTCGTCATCTCCGCGTCAGCCTGTGACTGTCCGATGCTGCACTCAAGAGCTCATCACCTTCGTGGGCTCCGAATAAGTGGTCGAACTCTCCATGAGACGAGCCAGCGGACTCATCCGGAAGCCCGATCGGGGCAGACGAGCGTGCTGGAGAATAGGAGGTCCGTGGGGGGATACCCGGTGAAGGTGGTCCCATGGGGTCCCCAAAACGCTCCCAGTGCTAGCCGCGCAGGCCTCATACCCATGGGTAGAAGGTCCGAGGCGGGGAGCCTCTGGGGTGGCTTTCTTTCTTACGAAGGGAAGCCGCGACCGCATCGTTGCCATGGACATGTTCTCGCAATGAGTACATGACCCATCTACGAATGCTGTCTTCGTGTGAGCAGCGCCCAGACACAAAAGACAGTGATTGTGGCCATCAGATGGTGAGAGACAACAAGCGCAACCAGGAATAACACACAAACAGAAAGGCATCTTTAAAAAGACGCGTCTTTAAAAAGACGTTCCGTGTGTGCCGCTCTTTTAGAGAAATGTACTCTTTTAGAGAAATATACTCTTTTAGAGAAATATTCTCTTTTATTTCTGCCAAAGTGCCCAGGGGCGTTCTCTGCAGTGCACCAGTGCAGAGGGAGGAGAAGCCGCTGAAATGCGCCGTCAGATCCAGCAGAGGTGAATGAATAGCTGTGGGAATTCAGCTCAGTGAGCATCAAACGTTCGGCTCTGAAGAGAAAATCTGAATGAGTGGTTGCATACCATCTCCTTTTATAACCGTATGTCCGGGGGAGTGGTATGCAAATACCACTCACCAATTTTCATTGGCCTTTTATCAAAGACCAGAGGTGTCTCGGGCTCCCAAGAGTGACCCCTAGTGTCACTACATCGACACAATGTCGAGTGAGTGACAGATAGGGAACCATGGTTATATTACCACCACATTACTGTAGTAACAGCACTGTTAAATGCATTAAACTATGGTTTATGCCAAAAAAACATGGTTATTACAATATTACAAGTGCGATCGACAGACCCCGCCTCCGAATCAAATCCTTCTCTGCCCTCTCTGTCATTCACTGTGACCAAATTACTGTAATGAAATCAACATTTATATTAATTTTTATCTATTATTTTTAGTAGTAATAAAGGACATATTAAGAGTGTAAACAGGAAATCAGATGGGAAAAAGAGTGGGACAAAAGGCAGGAATCAAACCAGGGTCGCTAGGACAACAATGCACATTCACACACCGTCTTTACACCCCACACCACTGCAGTGACACCTCTTGACTAGTATGTCTTATATTTCTGTGGTTCCACCAGACTATTGGGGTGAAAATATCAGCACAGTGTGGCAGATGCTATTTACACAGGGGTGCAATGAGGATAGTAATAATAATAATAATAATAATAATAAAAATAAGAATAAGAATAAGAATAAGAATAAGAATAAATGAAATATTGAAATGCAATTTAAAAATAAGTATTAATATGATAATTAATCATTTATAATACGTCAATTATTATTATTTTTATTATTATTGCTGTTGTTGTTATAATAATAATAATAAAACATATATTAACAATAATAATAAATATTATGGTTATTATATTATAATTGTTATTAATAATAATCATCATAATAACAATAATAATAATATTTTTTATAATAATACTATTTATTATTATGATAATGATCATAATAATCATCATCATCATCATAATAAATATGATTATTATTAAAAACAATGTAGTATTCTTATTGTTATTATTATTATTATTATTATTATTATTATTATTAATGTAATGGTGCTTCTGGTGGAGTAGAATATGTGTATCTGTTGAGGGACTATTTGGAAGACTCTTATAAGTGAGGCTTGAGGATAAAGAGCACAGATCTACTTAATCTGATCTTGGAGTGCTCCTCCATGCAGTGGCACAGGAAAGTCTAAAAAAAAAAAAAATACAGAACATGCCTGTCAAATCAACTGTTCTGAAATAAATTTGATTTTTATGTCTTTGTTTTCTTTAACAGCAGGATAGAGTTTAAGAAGATAATCTTCTAAAAGGGAGTACGAGGTGATCACAGAACTTCTGAGCAAAATCAAGCACTATTATATTAGGGTTTTCATTTATAAATATTTTTATTATTATTATTATTATTATTATTATTATTATTAATTAATTAATTAATTAATTAATTATTATAATTGTGTGTTTCAGTTCTAGATAGCAAGATTTCAAAATGGTCTTTTGCACATAAATGGCAGTTCCATGATACTATTCAATTTTAAATATGAACACATTTTAAATCACTTATTTTGTGGTGCAAGTTCCTCTCTCTGTTCCCCTTTATAACGCTGATCCCAGTGATGACACATATACAGCTCTTAACGTAAAGACCAGATCTTCTGATGTGTACAACACAATCACAGTGAGTGAGATCTCGATGTCAGATCATTCATCAAATATGATCCAATAATCTCTTATTCTCTGTCTCTCTCACACACAGACTTTTCATCCCAGATTGACTAAAGGCACACACAGAGCTCTTACTCCTCAGTCGAACACTCCTCTATATGAGAATATATCAGTCCATAATATTCAGCATATCAGGTCTTCTCAAAACAGTCAAGAAAGATGAAACTGTCTATAAATAGTGATTCTATTTCATTGTGTGTACATCTGATTTACTGTTGTTAAATTGTGTAATGTATATCAGCATTTATCGTCCATTCTGCTCTCTAGATATCTGTATCGGCCATTGAAAAACCATATCAGCTGACCAATATTTATCATAACCTGTTTAAATTTGTGGATGTGATGAGTATTATACCCTTTGAAAAGGGAAATATAACATTAGTCTGATGTTCTGAGATGCGTGGGAGAGATGTGATGTCATTCTGACTTGGATAGAGCGAGAATACAGATAGTTGGTAAATGAGGATATGATGTGAGCAGAGATAAAGTGTGATGTATGTCAGTTCCTGTTATTCATGATGAGTTTCTGTGTGTCAGTACAATAAACTTAATTCAGATTTGAATATAATCTGTTTCTTTTCTGCTGCAAACACATGACAAATGCCTTATAGAGATTAATCACAAATTCTTTGTCAGACTTTGGGATATTTGTTTCACAGACAAAATAGGTGCTTTATTGTTATATGTTATAAACAATAACATACGTCCAAGTTTTTTTTTTTTTTTTTTTCAAGGAAAACTACAAACTATGGTTACATAATTAAATGCTAAAAACATCTTGTAAAAATGTATTTAAATTAACTTAATTAAAAAGATCTTTACTTTTCCCTGGCATGTTTTAGTTGAGTGATGTTGTTCTGCTGGGGGAGTGAAAGCAAGAGACACTTTTGCCATTGCATTAAAAACACAAAAGGTCAATCAGATTAAAGATGCCAATCAGAGGACTGAATGTGACAATATACAGGTGCATCTCAATAAATTAGAATGTCGTGGAAAAGTTCATTTATTTCAGTAATTCAACTCAAATTGTGAAACTCGTGTATTAAATAAATTCAGTGCACACAGACTGAAGTAGTTTAAGTCTTTGGTTCTTTTAATTGTGATGATTTTGGCTCACATTTAACAAAAACCCACCAATTCACTATCTCAAAAAATTAGAATACATCATAAGACCAATAAAAAAACATTTTTAGTGAATTGTTGGCCTTCTGGAAAGTATGTTCATTTACTGTATATGTACTCAATACTTGGTAGGGGCTCCTTTTGCTTTAATTACTGCCTCAATTCGGCGTGGCATGGAGGTGATCAGTTTGTGGCACTGCTGAGGTGGTATGGAAGCCCAGGTTTCTTTGACAGTGGCCTTCAGCTCATCTGCATTTTTTGGTCTCTTGTTTCTCATTTTCCTCTTGACAATACCCCATAGATTCTCTATGGGGTTCAGGTCTGGTGAGTTTGCTGGCCAGTCAAGCACACCAACACCATGGTCATTTAACCAACTTTTGGTGCTTTTGGCAGTGTGGGCAGGTGCCAAATCTTGCTGGAAAATGAAATCAGCATCTTTAAAAAGCTGGTCAGCAGAAGGAAGCATGAAGTGCTCCAAAATTTCTTGGTAAATGGGTGCAGTGACTTTGGTTTTCAAAAAACACAATGGACCAACACCAGCAGATGACATTGCACCCCAAATCATCACAGACTGTGGAAACTTAACACTGGACTTCAAGCAACTTGGGCTATGAGCTTCTCCACCCTTCCTCCAGACTCTAGGACCTTGGTTTCCAAATGAAATACAAAACTTGCTCTCATCTGAAAAGAGGACTTTGGACCACTGGGCAACAGTCCAGTTCTTCTCCTTAGCCCAGGTAAGACGCCTCTGACGTTGTCTGTGGTTCAGGAGTGGCTTAACAAGAGGAATACAACAACTGTAGCCAAATTCCTTGACACGTCTGTGTGTGGTGGCTCTTAATACCTTGACCCCAGCCTCAGTCCATTCCTTGTGAAGTTCACCCAAATTCTTGAATCGATTTTGCTTGACAATTCTCATAAGGCTGCGGTTCTCTTGGTTGGTTGTGCATCTTTTTCTTCCACACTTTTTCCTTCCACTCAACTTTCTGTTAACATGCTTGGATACAGCACTCTGTGAACAGCCAGCTTCTTTGGCAATGAATGTTTGTGCCTTACCCTCCTTGTGAAGGGTGTCAATGATTGTCTTCTGGACAACTGTCAGATCAGCAGTCTTCCCCATGATTGTGTAGCCTAGTGAACCAAACTGAGATACCATTTTGAAGGCTCAGGAAACCTTTGCAGGTGTTTTGAGTTGATTAGCTGATTGGCATGTCACCATATTCTAATTTTATTGAGATAGTGAATTGGTGGGTTTTTGTTAAATGTGAGCCAAAATCATCACAATTAAAAGAACCAAAGACTTAAACTACTTCAGTCTGTGTGCATTGAATTTATTTAATACACGAGTTTCACAATTTGAGTTGAATTACTGAAATAAATGAACTTTTCCACGATATTCTAATTTATTGAGATGCACCTGTATATATATATATATATATATATATATATATATATATATATATATATATATATATATATATATATATATATATAATCAAATCACTTTTATTGTCACACAACCATATACACAAGTGCAATAGTGTGTGAAATTCTTGGGTGCAGTTCCGATCAACATAGTAGTCATGACAGTGATGAGACATATACCAATTTACAATAAACATCAGATTTACACAACACAATTTAAAATCTAATATACACATAATTACACACAACACAATATACAAATAATAACATACACTGTACAGTATACAATTCACACAATATAGATACACATTATACAATATATATAGTATATATAAAATATACAGTAGGTTGTATTATACTGTATTGACATTCAGGCTGTCTGTTGATAGTCAGTTGCCAGTGTGTTGTTAAGAGAGAATATAATTTATGACAGTCCAGTGTGAGATAATAAGATTAATAAAGTACAGTGCTGATGTATATTGATCGTGAGAGATCAAGTCTGATTGCTTGGGGGAAGAAGCTGTCGTGAAGTTGGCTGGTGCGGGTCCTGATGCTGCGATACCGCCTGCCTGATGGTAGCAGTGAGAACAGCCCATGGCTCGGGTGGCTGGAGTCTCTGATGATCCTCCGAGCTTTTTTCACACACCACCTGGTATATATGTCCTGGAGGGAGGGAATCTCACCTCCGATGATGTGTCTGGCAGTTCACACCACCCTTTGCAGGGCTTTGCAGTTGTGGGCGGTGCTATTGCCATACCAGGCGGAGATGCAGCCAGTCAGGATGCTCTCTACAGTGCAGGTGTAGAACCGTGTGAGGATGTGGCGGTTCATTCCAAACTTCCTCAGCCGTCTCAGGAAGAAAAGGCACTGATGAGCCTTCTTCACAACAGCCTCAGTGTGGACTGACCATGTGAGTTCCTCAGTGATGTTGACACCCAGGAACTTGAAGCTGCTGACCCTCTCCACTGGTGCTCCATTGATGGTGATGGGGCTGTGTTCTCTTTCTCTTCTTCTGAAGTCCACCACAAGCTCCTTTGTCTTACTGACATTGACAGAGATGTTGTGCTCCTGACACCAGTGTGTCAGAGTGTGCACCTCCTCTCTGTAGGCTGTTTCATCATTGTCAGTGATCAGACCTACCACCGTCGTATCATCAGCAAACTTAATGATGGCATTGGAGCTGTGTGTTGCCACACAGTCATGTGTGTACAGGGAATACAGGAGTGGGCTGAGAAAACAGCCCTGCAGGGCTCCAGTGTTGAGGGTCAGTCATGAGGAGATGTTGCTGCCCATTCTAACCACCTGGCGTCTGCTTGACAGGAAGTCCAGGATCCAGCTGCACAGTGAGCTGTTTAAGCCAAGAGCCCAGAGTTTCTCATCAAGCTTGGAGGGCACTATGGTGTTGAATGCTGAGTTGTAGTCTCCAAACTCTATTCTCACATAAGTGTTCTTTTTTTCCAGGTGGGAGAGAGCAGTGTGTATTGTGGATGCAATGGCATCATCAGTGGAGCGGTTGTTGCGGTAAGCAAACTGCAATGGGTCCAGTAATAGAAGCAGCACAGAGCAGATATAATCTTTGATTAGTCTCTCAAATCATTTGCTGATGATGGGGGTCAGAGCAACAGGACGCCAGTCATTTAAGCAAGTGATTTTGGATTGCTTTGGAACAGGCACAATGGTGGACGTTTTAAAGCATGTGGGGACTACAGACAAAGAGAGGGAAAGGTTGAAAATGTCCATAAAATCACCAGCCAGTTGGTTCGCACACGCTCTGGTGACGCGGCCCGGAATGCCGTCTGGACCCGCGGCTTTGCGGATATTCACCCGTCGGAAGGATTGGGTTACATCCGCTACAGAGACGGAGAGTGAACTAACCTTTGTAGCTTCGGCGAGAGCTCTCTCTGCGAGGGCGGTGTTATTTCCCTCAAAACGAGCATAAAAAGTATTTAGCTCATCCGGGAGAGAGGCAGTGGTGTTCACGGCAGAGTTTTTATTCCCTTTAAAGTCCGTGATGATGTTAATTCCCTGCCACATGCTTTTAGAGTTGGTGGTGTTAAACTGTCCTTCATTCTTTTTCCTGTACTGACGTTTTGCTGTTCTGATGTTTTCGGAGGGCATATCTGGCTTGTTTATGCTCCTCCGCATTCCCGGAATTAAAAGCAGAGGTCCGCGCTTCAAGTGCTGCAAGAACATCGCTATTAATCCAAGGTTTCTGGTTCGGGTAGATTCGTATTGTTTTGGTCGGAACAACGTCCTCTACGCACTTTCTGATGAAACACATTACGCTATCAGCGTAAAGCTTGATGTTGTCATCAGAGGCGGACTGGAACGTCTCCCAGTCCGCGTGATCAAAACAGTCTTGTAGCATAGAGTCTGATTGGTCCGACCAGCACTGGATCGTTCTGAGGGTGGGTGATTCCTGTTTCAGTTTCTGCCTGTAAGCGGAATGGAAGAGTGGTCCGATTTGCCGATTTGGTGGGCGGGGGAGGGAATTGTAGCCATCCCGGAAGGGAGAGTAGCAATGGTCCAAAACCCGGTCCCCTCGTGTGTTAAAACTAATGTGTTGGTGGTATTTTGGTGCGACTGATTTGAGATTAGCTTTGTTAAAGTCCTCGGTCACAATGAACACAGCCTCAGGGTGCACGGTTTCCTGCTTGCTTATAATCCCATACAGTTCCTTGAGTCTGTGTCGGCTTGTGGCGGGATGTACACAGCAGTGATAATGACTGCTGTGAATTCCCTCGGTAGCCAGAATGGTCGACACAGAAGCATGAGAAATTCCAGATCAGGAGAGCAGAAAGACTTGATAGAACGTACATTTCTCTGATCACACCAGGATTTGTTGATCATAAAACATACACCACCACCTCTGCTTTTACCTAAGAGGTCTTTCGCTCTGTCTGCTCGGTGCAAGGAGAACCCCATGGGTTCAATGGCTGAGTCTGGAATCTCCACAGACATCCAAGTTTCTGTAAGGCAGATAATGCAGCAGTCCCTCGTCTCTCGTTGGAAAGAGATCCGCGCTTTCAGCTCGCAGAGCTTGTTATCCAGAGACTGAACATTTGCCAGTAGAATAGTGGGTAGCGGGGGTTGATTTGCATGACGTCTTACTCTGATGACGCCGGCTCTGTTTCCCCTTTTCCTTTTGCGTTTCCGCGGCCGGGCAGCCCAGACAAAGGGCTCCGCTGCTGTGTTTGTAAACAGTGGGTCGGCATTGAGGAATCTGAAGTCCGGTTTACAGCGTGTAATTGCAGAACCAATGTCCAGAAGGGTTTGTCCGTTGTAGACAATAAGGCAGACAACATCCAAGACAAAAAACATAAGAATTGTAAACAAAACAAAACAAAAAAAACTACAATGTTGTGTCGGAGCTCGCAATGCTGCAGCCATAATCGGCGCCATCTTGAGTCCATACATACATTTGTGATGGTGATCACAATTTATGATGAGTCATTGATGTTTTTATTACAAGAATGTTGTTATTGTGTTTGTTATACTACTAGACTTCATTTTATGTATTGATTTTTATTTTATTTTTTAACTCTTTTGATTTTGACATTACATGGATGTGGTGACAGTGACATAGTTGTTTAGTATCAAAGGAAAAATATGTGAGACATCCTTCATAAGTACTGTTGTCCTATTAGTAAAGTAAAAGATGATTGACCTCATCATTGAGGACACAGTAGATTAGGAAGATGAAGGTTTCTTGCTGGGAGTTCAAGATCAGGAAGACAATCTCCATCACCTTAAGAATCCCAGAATACAGGGACAACCGAAAACCACAAACTGGGCCAGTGCTTTAAATACCAGAATCCTGAGGGGAGAGAATAACACATATTCAACTGATGTCTTTATTCTTTATAAGGTTCATTCTTAATAATGTTTAAAACACATGTTTCTTACTTGGTTTGTTTCATCAGTGAAACTTCAGCGTTCAGTTTTATTAGAACTGAGTTCAGATTGATGATGATGCTGATAAAAAGAATTGCATTTAACTGCAAGTCATTTTCACTTTCTTTTTCTTACAGTACAACAGTTCATGTCAATAAATGCATAACTTACTGCTAGAATTATGCAAACATGTCCTATAAAACTCCCGATAAAGCCTTGTTCTGCTTTTAATCCAGCATCTGTTTATGAGTAAATCCTCATCATTACTTTAATACCAATACAATAAAAAGCGTGATTAAAAATTGTGTCTACATTTTATTTTTATGGCTGGTTTTTACTTGATTACATTGTCAATTAAGAGCCAATAATGTATTTATCACATGGTACAGTAGCATTATGATAAAAGCTCTATAAGCAGATAAACTGATCAAAATAAATGACTTATTTTTTTCTCCTTGCTTAGAACATTAATAAAGTTTTTTTTTTTTTCTTTTTTTTACCAAAAACAAAATTAGTTTTTCATGACTGTTTCCTATAATGCATGTTGTCTTACAACAATTCATGTATTTTAAAAATGTCACATATTATATACAGTAACTGAAGCTATAAATTGTCAAATAAAACATTTATAAAAAATGTTTTTATTTTTTTATGAATGTTTGTAAAAGCATGTTATAAAAGCACTTACATTCATTCTTTTGTTAAAACTCATGTATTATTTGAGCTGTAAAGTTGTTTAAATTGGTATTTTTGTGGTCGTTTTAGGGTTTGTTGAAAGAATGTTGTCATGGCAAAGAACTTGCAAATTTATCACACTAAAATCATGTTAACACACATATTGTTTCTGTCTTGTGGCTATACTTTTGAAACAGTGAGTATTTTAACATATAAATATTGGCCCCATTCTCTTCCATTGTAAGTGCCTCACAGTAATCCAGAGGGACGAGTCACAATTGTTTTTTGTGGTAATCAACATTATGCCACGAATTCTGTCGATTGAGCTTAACTTGTATTGAGCCTAAAATATCCCTTTAATATTTATCACTGCTGCAGAAGCAGAAAGTCTATATTGATTACATAGAACATGATATCACAATAACATGTTTTTGAGCAGGTAAACAGATATTGATTAAGAGACTGACTGTTACTGCTGTCAGTTCCATGGCTGCATCTGAAACCAAAGGTAGCTGTATTGTTGCCTCGCTGTCCTCTCAGTCAATGACTCAATAGACAGTGCTTGCACATGGATTCGGACAGGCTACTGAGGCAGCATAATGTCACATTGTTACTAGGATTCCAGCAACTGATTACACCATGTAACACATTTTTTTTTTTAATTATTATTATTATTTTTATTTATTTTTTGGTTCCTGGGTAGTAAGTGTTATTTTCTAATTGCTTATGCCTCAAAAGTATAGAAAATGGCTATTATTCCACACACTGTGGCCAGGACAGTGATATTTTGAAATGTACCTATTTTCCAGAACATTCCAGATAGATTCCGTGCTGAGTAAACTTGGAGTAACTTCTAGAACTTTCTAGAACTTTCCAGTAATATAAATAGTAGTATAAATACAGGGGCCTTAAGCCCACCAGTTCAGTTCTTATTGTTCATGAGTGGATACCTATCTGCATTTTTCTGAGATGGCATCAAGAGGCTGCAAGCATCCGACAGACGTATTTAGCTATGCGAAAAGACAAGAGTGAAAAAGTACTCCGTGGAAGCATCTGCTAAGATGTGTGAGGCCTACAAGGCATATTTCGGCATGCCTGTTGGGGATCAAGACAAACCCTGGCCACCTCATTTCACTTGCGAGCACTGCAAAAAAACTCTGGAAGGTAAGATGGACAATTGACAATTTTATGTTATAAAATTTGTTAATTTTTAAAACTGTAAAGGTTTTTAATTTTAAAATGTTTTTTTGGGACGGCAGGGACACCAAGGTGCACTACCACAGACAGGACTGGCCACAGCAGACCGAGTTCTCTGTGGGGAGGAACAACGTCAAGTGGGAGCCACTGGTGGACCCCCGGAAGGTGCTGAGGCCACCACTGCATATCAAATTGGGCCTTATGAAACAATTTGTCAGAGCTCTAGATAAGGAGTCAGCAGCCTTCAAGTACCTTCAAGACTTCTTCACTAAGCTGTCTGAGGCAAAGGTCAAAGCCGGTGTCTTCGTCGGACCACTGATAAAGAAGATCCTGGAATGCAAGGAACTCCCCAAGAAGCTCACTAGTAAGGAGAAAGCAGCTTGGAACAGATTTGTTGCAGTGGTTCGGGGTTTCCTGAGCAATCACAAGGCCGAAAACTCTGTGGAGCTGGTTGAGAATCTGGTGAAGAACTACGGCACAATGGGCTGTAGAATGTCCCTCAAAGTCCATATCCTTAATGCTCATCTTGATAAATTCAAGGAGAACATGGGAGCGTACTCGGAGGAGCAAGACGAGCGCTTCCATCAGGATATACTGGACTTTGAACGCCACTACCAAGGACAGTATAACGAGAACATGATGGGAGACTACATTTGGGGGCTGATTTGTGAAAGTGATTTACAGTATAATCGTAAATCTCAAAAAACTACTCACTTCTAAATCTTTTGTAGTCATTTTTGTATTACTTTAGTATAAATACATGTTCATTTTGATTCATATGTTGTTTTTTTCTGACTTTATGTGAACGAAAAGACACAAATTCGCCCGTTTTCTCAGTGGAAATAGGTAAATTTCAAAATATTACTGTCCTGGTCACAAAAGCAAAGTTTGTGGGGAATAATAGCCATTTTCTATACTTTTGAGGCATAAGCAATTAGGAAATAACACTTACTACCCAGGAACAAAAATTGTGTTACATAGTCACCATCTGGTGTCCACTAAATGCAACGTGTCTGCTCATTCTGTCCAACCGAATCAAAAGGTCTAATAATCTGGAACAAAATATATGGGAGATAACCAAGTGTATATTTCATAACTACAATACTACTTTCTTGCTAGAAATGGAATCAAAATTTGGAAAAAGTGGGAAAAATCATACATTATACACAAATTGGACATCAATCGCCTCTTCAGCCTCCATATCTTTCTTCTTCAGCTCAGCAGTATTGTGGGATTTCATAGGCAGCAAAGGATACATCTATGCTGCCTTCAAAAATCGATCAGGTGAAGGGCATCTCAGTAGACAGGATGTGACACAAACATTGGTTTCAGACATGCCTCGATACCTTCCTACCTCCGTATACAGCCTCCGGAGGCAGCATTTTCCTGGTTTCAGACGCAGCCCTTGTCTCCAGTGCTATTCCCGCCCCCTGATTTGCCAGCTGTCTGTCTAGTTACACTCCTCATTTCTCCCTCTATTTAATCTCCCTGTCAGGGGTGTCTCCAGGATTTTCTGCCTGGGGTGGCAAAGGGGTGGCAAGAGTCAAGTATGGGATGGCATCCAGTAAGTTCGTCGTACCTGGGGCATGGGTGATGGTTGTGTGGTGTTGTCTTGTGGAGGATTCTGTCTACTGAGGCGGAACACTGTGTCCTGTCAGTCTCCAGGACCAGAGCTGGGTCCGAGTTGGTGTGGCAAGTGGGGTGGCAAAGCTCATTCTGCTCCCTGTGTGCTCTGTCTTGTACCAGTTCATTGGGTGGATTTCTCCCATATCAAGGTGTCAGTCTGGTGTGAATGTTCCTGTATGGTTGGATTTATTGTTCATGAGCCTCATTCTGCTCTGGGGAACTTTGAGTTTGTTGTTGTTGTGTTGTTGTTGTTTTTTTGTTTATTTCTTTGCATTAAATCTTTTTTTGATCTCCACAACTGATTCCTCACCCCTCTCCTAAACTCTGACACACACAGGCTGTTTAATTGTTCTTCTTCTGTTGAGCTTTGATGGCCGCTTCCTCATTTACCACCAGTATCAATCGCCATCTACAGGAGAAACTTTAGAAAAGCATTTGAGTTTGTTCTTTTCAAGATCTCTTGTTATTATGGAGTAATTCACATGTAACAATTAAGCATTAACACAAACATAAATAGAGGGTTTATAATACACTTTATAATACCATAACAGGGCTCTTTAGGAGGTTCAGATGGTGTAGTTACAGCATCTACCAGCAGGACCATAACTAAATCAGACTATCTAGCCAAATCTTGAACTCTAGATGAATACTGTCAAACAGGAAATATGAACTACAGTTTGTGTGTTTGTTGTTGAGTTGCAGATTCAGATTACAATGAGTTTATGTATCATTGACTGTGATACAGTTGACTATCATGGAGAATTACTTGTGCATTGTTTCTTTTTAAATCAGCAGCCTTTCTCAATCAAAAATGTGCTGATGTTATTTAATTTGCCTTGTTGAGATGATATTAATCAGTTATGTTCTTTTTCATTTGATGCAAAATTGGTTGCTCAGAAGGAGAAGAAATGTAAATAATAATTAAACTTAATCTCAGATTTTTTTTTTCCTTGAAAAACTACCAAATACTGTATGGTAACAGATTCCTTAAAAAAATAAATGTAATGTATTTAATTGATTATTATTATTTTTCTTTTCTTTTTTTCTTTAAGAGGGTTCAGCAAAGTGATGTTGCTGTGTTGGGGGAGGGACAGAGACATTTCCGCCAATGTATGTATAAAAAAACAAAACAAAAAATCTGGGTTAACCACACATTCAGTCTAGCGGATGTGCTAAAAAACTCTTTTGTCGCTGGTGATCAGACTAAGTTGAACACGGTAAGACAAACTAATTTGTACATAAATGAAATAAATGCTGCACATGCACATAAAAATGCATATAAATGAAATGAATTCTTGCAACAGATGAAGCTCACATGAAATTATATATATATATATATATATATATATATATATATATATATATATATATATATATATATATATATATTAATGGCCAGTTAATTTACATGAACCAATAATGTTGACAAGCTTCAGTGAAATAATGCTTCTGTAATAACTAATGCTAAGGGTCAGTTTATGGTGCTCTTAAAACAGATATACATAATGTTTATGAAATCGATTTAAAAAATCAATGCTGTATAGTATATAATTTTATATTATGATGTCATCAGAATGGCTCCACCTCTTCCTCTGATGTTTCTGCTCATGATTCCATGTGAGTCACTCATATTACATCATCACTCCAGAAATACTCTGCACTTTTTTTCATTTAATGTTGTATTGATTAATCAAATCATCGGCTTATTTGTTTAATGTGTTTTAGTTGCTAATGTATCATGATGTTGATCTGATTATTTGTTCAGTTGTGTTCTCTATTCAGTTTTCACACGTCTGTATGTTTATTTCTGCTTTTCTGCAACACCCTTCACACTCATTTATCACGTCAACAGTCAAGAGCTTGAGAATATTATAATATTGTCTGTTATACAGTGCTGTTTTCAAGCGCTAAGAGTATTAAAATTATATGAGCTTATCTAATTATA
Organism: Myxocyprinus asiaticus; assembly: GCF_019703515.2. Lineage (NCBI taxonomy): Eukaryota > Metazoa > Chordata > Actinopteri > Cypriniformes > Catostomidae > Myxocyprinus > Myxocyprinus asiaticus. The sequence goes on from NC_059351.1 coordinate 52,598,082, forward strand.
ATTTTGCATTTCAGGGGTTTATAGTGCTGATGATTGGGGTGTGAGTTACACGTCTAAATACATCTGTGCACTAAAGGGGTCATCAGTGATAATGTCCTGCACTTATAAATACCCTCCTGAATATAAGATCAAGAAAGTGTTCTGGACCAAATTGATTGAAAAGGGTGTAGAGCCTCCAGATCTGTCTGATGACACTGAATACAGTCAGAGGATTCAGTATCTGGGAGATAAACGGCAGAACTGCACCATCAGACTGAATGATGTGACACAGAAGGATTCACACAAGTACTATTTCAGATTCATTACTGATAAACCCGATGGAAGATGGATTGGTTATCCTGGAGTGACTCTTGATATCACAGGTAACATTTTTCACAATTCAGTCTTGATTGTTTTTTATTTGGGTTTATGATCTCCATTTTAGATCAATTATATTCTGGAAAACAAAGTTACATCCACAATATATACAGATGTCAAGTGTTGTTGTTTTCAGATCTTCATGTGGAGTCTCCTGAGAGTGTGACAGAGGGAGATACAGTCAGTCTGACATGTAAAAGCACCTGTAATCTGACTGACAGAGCAACATTCATCTGGTTGAAAAACACACAGTCATTAACTGAGAGAAACAATAAACTCCTCCTGCAGTCAGTCAGAAGAGAGGATGCAGGCAGATATAGCTGTACTGTACACGGACACAATCTCACATCACCTCATGTTTATCTCAATGTTAGATGTAAGTATACACTCAGTCATTCTTTAAGGTTTTAATAGCTTTGTTCAGAGCACCCCTACTCGCTCCCTAACATGGATTCTTCCAAGGTTGAATCATCTAGCGCATTTAAGAATAACCATTTATAATCAAATTAGCAGCTAGTTCACTGAACAGCCAACCAACCAGACTTTATTTAGCATTAGTCGATCAGAATGAAGAACATCAGTCAGTAACAATACCTTCAATACAACAAAACATTAACAAGGATAAGATTTGTATGATGTACAATTCTTATGCCAGTAGGTAGCCACATTAACGAGCTAACAGTTGCTAACTGGTAAAGTTACACGAGCTGACCAAATATCTGGATTTATCATTATCGTTATGTTATTAGTTCTGTCTTGTGATTGGTTGTCTTGTTATCTTGTTACCCCTGTCTGTGCATTTAAACCATCTTGTTTGCTTTTGTTCTTGGTTAGGTATTGTTTGTGTAATGTCCAAATCTAAGTCGATTTGATTCAAGTCTAGTTTAGTCTCATCATAGTTTATGTTTGTTCTGGATTCCGGTTTTTGGATATTTTGTACCTTGTAAATAAACTGCACTTGGGTTTTCACATCATTGTCTTCATCTGCTCTTATCTTTATATGCTCCTACTATGCCAAAGTTACAATTTGGAGAAAAAAATAATAATTAGGCCAAACAGAGCATCATTATCACAACGATCGAACAGATGCTGAAACAGCAGCTTCATTAATGCAACAGATGGATGTGGAGGATGTAGTTAAATCATATTTTAGAATATGATTTAGAAATAAAGAAATCCTTGGTCTTTTGGCTCATCAGCACAGAGTTATTAGTTTTCGGACACTGAAGCGGTTATGTAGAAAATTACATTTATTCAGGAGAAAGAACCAGACAGATTTGTGCAGTCCCAATCGGTGTGGGTGATGCTTGATCTGCTTTTTTTTTGGGGGGGGGGGGGGGGGGGTTCCTTTCTAAACAGCACTGTAAATGAGGCGATGTTACCACATAGAATGTCTTGAAATGGACCTATATACAGTAATTAACAGCATTTCCTTACAATTATTTTTCGCTTCACTTGAGTGTGAGCCTGTATCTCGTGCCTCCCTTGACAGGCGCCCACATGTTGAAAACTTCTGTACTAATGCATACCTCATTCATGAACAGAGCGCTCGCAAAAACTTCTCACAAATTCAGCTCGGTTGCATAGCTAAGTTATCTCCCTGGTTAGAGATGTTGTATGTAAAGACCCAGACACTCCACTTTGCTGTTGTCCACCACATCACTTTGATGTTACTTTTGAATTATTCTCAAAATATTACCACGTTAATCTTATAATGCTTTGACTTTATTGTTGTAATGTTTACTTTATTCACAAAATATTATGATCAATGATAATTGTAAACGTAAGTTGTTTAGTGACTGCACAATGAACAATGAGTTGACAAATTGTAATTATCGCTTTGATCCGCAAATTAAATTAAGATTTGTTTATTGTGCGGCTGACATTTGCTCATGTAAAGTACTAAACCGTTGTCAGTGTTGCTCTTTTATATTATAATAAGCACCGGGTGACACTGAAGTCTTGCGACGCCCCTGGCTGAAAGTAATCAGAGGATATGTAGACTGTTGATGTTTGCTGTTGATGCAGAAAAATAAAGAAACATGATTCAATTAACATTATTTTTCTTGACACCCGTGGGTTTTCAGTGCTCGACTGGAATCTTATATTTTATATGTTTCACCTGTAGATCCTCCAGAGGATCCTGTAATCTCCATCAGTCCATCTGGTGAAATAATAGAGGGTGATTCAGTGACTCTGACCTGCAGCAGTGATTCAAACCCACCTGCAGACATCAGCTGGTTTAAAGAGAAAACATTTCTTACACATGGGCAAATCTACAGCATCACAAGTATCCGCTCTGATCACAGTGGAGAATACAAGTGCAAGTCCAGAAATGAAGCTGGAGAGAAATACTCTGATACTGTCACTTTAAATGTCATGTGTGAGTTTATGATACAATATAAGATTCCGCTGAACATTCCAGCATTTCTGTTTTGATAGTATACAATATAATTAACATTTTTTTTTATATAGATGCCCCAAAGACTGTCTCAGTGTCCATGAGTGGATCTGGTGAAATAGTTTTGGGTGATTCAGTGACTCTGACCTGCAGCAGTGATTCAAACCCACCTGTTCTGAACTACACCTGGTTTAAGGAGAATGAAAGCTCAGCTGTTGGATCTGGACAGAGTTACAGTGCACTACAGAGTGGATTCTTCTACTGTGTGGCTCAGAATCAACATGGATCTCAGAGATCAGCTGCTGTATCAGTGACAGGTAAAGATTTGATTCAAACTAGATCACACCTGTATAACTTCACATCTCTCTTCAGTTTGAGAGTTCATCTTCATGTTCTTCCTCTTTCAGTCCATCATAGATCTGGTTGGCATGTAGTGTTGGGGATCACAGTGGGGTGTGGAGGATTACTCATCATCATCATCATCATCATCATCATTCTGTTTAAAATGTAAAAGTATTCATTATATTAGTATGGTTCTTTGAAAACAGCATTTTTGACATTTCCAGTTAATTTATCCCAGTGCACTTATGCAGTTTATGTCTGTTCTTATAACAGGAAAAAGCATGCAGGTGTTAAAAATGAGAACCTCTCAGTAAATCAGGTAAAAATTATAATAATAAAAAAATCCAGAACCCCAAACTCACTTTACAACATCAGGAATGAATTGAATCTTTCAGAAGACATCTCTGTTTCATATTATGTCTCGTATCAACACAATTTCACAAAAACATATCCCCCATTCTTACCTTCTTTTTTAAACCACAACTTAAATATTGAAGTCTCTCTTTAGACCCGTGGTTCTGAAACTGTATGTGGATCGCTTGATTTGATTTCAGGATCATATCTATTCTGATGTGATAGAGAGAGTTTCAGTCCATGATGCTCCTCTTTCTGAAAGTGAAACAGCTGATCACAATGATGCTCAGTACTCCAGTATTACACCGAAGAGACTCAGAGGAAATCTGACCGCTGGAAAAGATCCTGAATCCACTACAGAGATTGAGTATGCAACTGTCCAACATCACAAAAACAAAAAGATGAAAAGAACAGAAGAACATGAATCCCAGAATGACAGGTGAGAAGAATCAAGTTAAACACACACATGATTATCTGTGTTTTAATTCATTTCTCTCATGTTATGTTTTGATATTTTAGGCGATCAGATATGCTGACTGTTGAAGAGGCCTCAGTGATCTACAGCAGTGTTAGATGATCAATAATGATCCATGGAGTTTATTGATTCTCTGTTGCCGCTTATAGAATATCTGACCACCACTATCAACATATTCAATAACCCACATTAAATCTGATTTCTTCTCTTTTGTCTTTTAGCATCATACTTATTGCATGCTGGACTAATGTAATATCTGTATCTTGTAATTTGCTTTGTATGTTTTTTTTTTTTTTTTTTTTTTTAAAGTTTGGTTATTAAAGTTTGTCTCTGATTTTGAATTTCTGTTTGTTTATTGTAATCTGATTTTAATCTATAGTACTTTGGTGTACAATGTTTTTCTAAGTATTTTTAGTCCATCACTCAGGGTGTAAATCTGGAAAACTGGAATCACAGATGGGATATAGGGTTATTTACTTAGTATAAACAGGCCATTTTTAACTCTTAGAAATGTATACTACATAGCCTATATTAATTGTTAAACAAAATGATATTTTGAGATAAACTACACTCTAAAATTGGCTGGGTTAAAAATAACTCAATTAGCAACCCAGTGGTGGTTAAATATTGGATAGAACACATGTTGGTGTTGTGTTTAATGCATGGTTTGTCATTATCTATACAGTTCAACCAGTAGATGATACCAGTGCTTCAGTAATGCATACAATCTTGAGTTAACGATGAAGTTGGTTGTACACCTGGGAGATTGGAGAAGTAAAGAATAAGTTAGAAATGATGCTTGGTGTCTGCATGACTCTTACTACATAACAAACAGGCCCTTCCTTCCATGCCCGGGAATCCGGCAATCCCATTTATTTCATGGATCAAGATGTTTGACAGCAATATGCTAGTGATTAATGCAATGAAGGACTTGTGGCCAGCCACGTGGAAAATGCTCTGACAAATGCATGTGTTACAGAAACCATCCGAGCAGTCAGTACAACAACTGCACCTGAAAAAATATTGCACGCTCACGAAAATGCGGGTGCTGCTAGAAAACAGAGCCGACCACAACAATGCGAAGGGGCGTGTTTGGTGCATAGGTGTCACAGCTGTGACTCAAATGCTCACTTGGCAAATTCACCACAGTGCCCATATGTTCACAAGTTGTGCAAACGTCGGACACTTTTCGAAGGTATGTTGTTCTGCTCGAAAACAAGAAGTTAGGCAAATAGAAGTGTAAGAACTCACTATTTTGTACATGACAAATTCAGCCCCTGTTTCTAACAAAGTTGTCTGTACTGTTGAACTGAGCACAAACATCAACATGAAACCACTTGAATTAATCGTTGATACTTGATCATTGCTGTCAGAGGATTTATACCAAAAATGCTTATATGACATGCCCAGTTACATTACACAGTAATGTTCACCCTGGGTTAGGTAAGGTGCTCCCTATATCTTTGCTGGCGATTTGGAGCTCACTCCCCTTTTTGGAGCAATGCCTGCAGCTATACCCTTCTCAAGATGTTCAGTGCTCGAGACAAAAACCTGCATGGCTGAGAGACTATGTCAAATAAGTATTCAACCTAACCTTGTGAAAACAGCAGTTTTGAAACTGTGAGGCTGTACTAAATTTATGAGCCTTAATGAAATATTGTTTGGGGTTAAACCATTTGTGTACTGTTATAGGAGGCTCAGAAAAATACTAAAATGCACTCATTGATATAATAATTATTTTTAGTTTCCTTACAGTATTATAGTACTAGTGCTTTCTTTACCAGAAGTGGAAATGTTGTGTTCTGTGCACGGTTTGTCATTGACTGTCTATACAGTCCAGTCAGTAGAGGGCGGCAGTGCTTCAGTACTGGATACAATCTTGAGCTAACAATGAAGAAGTCGGTTGTACACCTGGAAAGAAGAAATAAATATTAAGTTAGAAATGATACTCGGTGTTTGCATGATTCATACTACATAAGAGCTGGGTTAAACTAACCCAGCAAAGTTGGGTTACACATTTTAAACCAACCATTTATCCCAATATGTCAGCTCATATCGACATTACACTGGGCTAATTTCACCTCATAAATGGTTAATTTCATTATTCTTACAACAAAATCAGTACATTTAGATTTTGCTGTAGGGCTTCAGAAACATGACCTCAAATGGGTTTATAGAAACTAAATAAAGTCGTCCGTGGAATTGCCCGATTTAAAATGAGGATATGGTGTCACACCAGAGAACGTGGTTTTCAGTGACAAAATGTATCAACTTCCTACACTTCTAGAAATATATGGATGAAAAAAAACTAATTGCCATTTACTAAAATAGACACTTGTAAAATTATGCCAGTGGTATTTATCTACATTTTTATGCTTTTCTTTTTAATTTATAAAAGTTCGAATTTATCGAAAATTGCTTGAGGACAATTTTGAGATTTGGCTCAAAAAAAAAAAAAAAAAAAAAAAAAAAAAATCTAATGACAATGCAGTTTGTAGAATAACAGGTCGATGTAAAGTAAAGAAATGTTTAATCATGTAATGCATTTATAAATGATGACAGTACTATTTATTAATTTTTATCTTGTGTGACAGTGAAAATGCAATGTCATGTCAACAACCTATATACAGTAAATACTGTATATAAATACATACGGAAAATACTGAAAATACATTTACTTGACACCTGAAGACATTTTGTAATAAACAACAATCTTATATTTTAAACATTTAATTTGTAGATCCTCTAGAGAATCCTGTAATCTCCATCAGTCTGGACTTTATTATATCACGACAGGTTTGTTAACAGGTAAAGACCTTCAGTTAAGACTCCTCAGTGGGTTTAGATGGTAATAAACTTAAACTGAGATTTAAAAATAAACTACAAAATATGATAACAGATTCCTCAAAACATATGGTGGTAATAACTTTAATATATTAAATTTGATATTATTTAGCTAAAAGATGTTTCATGTCAGTGATGTTGATGTGAGGGGAGGAGCAGAGATATTTCCGCTGCTGTATTTAACTGTTAAACCCACAAACAGTCCATCAGATTAAAGTTATAAAGCAGATGTGCTAATAAACTCTTGTCTTTTCTCACTGGAGATCGAATTTAACTGAACACGGTAAGACAAATTCATTTGTAGATAAGGGAATATTGTTAATTATTGCAATAGATGAAGCTCATATGACACAAGAATCCTGATATGAGAAATATCTTGACCATCAATGAACAGTTCATTTAAACAAGCGTCACTGAAAGCTTTCACTGACACTATGAGCAGACCATGAAGCTGTAAATACATACTACAGTATACATGTGGTTTATGAAATCAGTTTCAAAGATTAATGATGTATCATATATCATTTTATGTTATGATGTCATCAGTATGGCTCCTCCTCTTCCTTTGATATTTCTGCTCATGATTCCAGCAGGTGAGTCACTGATATTACATGATCACTACTTTAATTTTGAATTTTATTAATGAAATATCTGCCTTTTGTTCCATGTATTTCTTTGCCTGTGTGGCATGATGTTGATCTGATTATTTGTTCAGTTGTGTTCTCTGTTCAGTTTTTCACACGTCTGTATGTTTATTTCTGCTTTTCTGCAACACCCTTTATAAAAACTCATGAAGAACTTCACACTCATTTATCATGTCAACAGTCAAGAGCTTGAGAAGATACTGTGTTATAAAGTGTTGTGTCCATGTGCAATGAGTGTTTAAAATGTATGTTAAAAGTTTCATATTATTGTCTAATAAATCAAATGATAAATTATTTTTCAGGGGTTTATAGTGATGATCGGGGTGTGAGTTACACGTCTAAATACATCTGTGCACTAAAGGGCTCATCAGTGATAATGTCCTGCACTTATAAATACCCTCCTGAATATAAGATCAAGAAAGTGTTCTGGACCAAATTTATCGAAAAGGGTGTAGAGTATCCAGATCTGTTTAATGACCCTGAATACAGTCAGAGGATTCAGTATCTGGGAGATAAACAGCAGAACTGCACCATCAGACTGAATGATGTGACACAGAAGGATTCACACGAGTACTATTTCAGATTCATTACTGATAAAACCGATGGAAGATGGATTGGTTATCCTGGAGTGACTCTTGATATCACAGGTAACATTTTTCACAATTCAGTCTTGATTGTTTTTTATTTGGGTTTATGATCTCCATTTTAGATCAATTATATTCTGGGAAACAAAGTTACATCCACAATATATACAGATGTCAAGTGTTGTTGTTGACAGATCTTCATGTGGAGTCTCCTGAGAGCGTGACAGAGGGAGATACAGTCAGTCTGACATGTAAAAGCACCTGTAATCTGACTGACAGAGCAACATTCATCTGGTTGAAAAACACACAGTCATTAACTGAGAGAAACAATAAACTCCTCCTGCAGTCAGTCAGAAGAGAGGATGCAGGCAGATATAGCTGTGCTGTACACGGACACAAACTCACATCACCTCATGTTTATCTCAATGTTAGATGTAAGTACATATACAGAGTTCAAGACTACATGTGTCTGTTCCACAATCAAGTGAGATTTCTCCTGAGTCAGCATTTTAAGACATCATAGGCGCACTCCCGACACGAAGGCTGTTCAACACCCTGCCTCCTAAGATATCTCGTTTTATACAAATTGTAAGGTATCATCGTATGAATCCTTCCCTGTGTAGACAATCCAAGAATTCACTGCGATGAGCTCGGAGGAATAATAAATCCAAGATGCGGATGTAGCAAGAACATTTTCTATTAAAAATATACTTATAAAATCCATTCAGTATTGGACAGTTTCGATAAAAATAGTTTAAAATAACAGAAAACTGACTATTTCACCTGAAAATGTGTGTGTTGTGTATATTTATGATGATTAGAGAATCGTGTTGTTCTTCTCAATGTTGCGCTGTCTCTAACGAGACTTCATTTCAGTTAGGATGCTGCTATAGAATACAGTGAGGCAGCTCACTAGGTTGTGGAACCCATTTCTCTCGTAAATGGTGAGAAAATGTGAAGGGTATTATTGGAGAATCTGTAAAATTTACATGAAAAATCATAAATGTAAAGCTGTTGTTCAGGTGTCTTTAAATACACAGACCATTTCTAAAGCTGAGAATAAAATAAGCAAGTCAAGATACTGTAAAAACTTCAACTTGAAGACTTTCAGTAATAGATTGGAACATTTCAACTATTTCACTTGTAGATTCTCCAAAGAATGTGTCAGTGTCCATCAGTGGATCTGGTGAAATATTTTTGGGTGATTCAGTGAATCTGACCTGCAGCAGTGATTCAAACCCACCTGTTCTGAACTACACCTGGTTTAAGGAGAATGAAAGCTCAGCTGTTGGATCTGGACAGAGTTACAGTGCACTACAGAGTGGATTCTTCTACTGTGTGGCTCAGAATCAACATGGATCTCAGAGATCAGCTGCTGTATCAGTGACAGGTAAAGATTTGATTCATACTAGATCACACCTGTATAACTTCACATCTCTCTTCAGTTTGAGAGTTCATCTTCATGTTCTTCCTCTTTCAGTCCATCATAGATCTGGTTGGTATATAATGTTGGGGATCGTGATGGGATGTGGTGGAACAATATTCATAATCATCATTATCATCATCGTCCTGTTTATAATGTGAGTGCAGACTCACAACACACAATTGAATCATGTGAAACATCAGGAGAAAACAGATGAGTTGAGCTCCAGTCGAGGAATATTACATGTCATATATGCAACAATAAAATGTTTTATTTGTGATTATTTCTGACAGTAAGAGAGAAAGGAAGAAAAGAAGATCTGCTATGAAGGAGAATGAGGTGAGATGATCACAGAACTACAAAATAAGAAAACAACTGTTATTTTTATAGTCACTATTAACTGTACAGAGATATTAAGAGTATAATTCATATGAGTGCAAATACTGTACCTGATTCTTCAGCATTCGGTGTTGAGGTTCTACATTAAAAAAGTGAGTAAACTGAATTACATAAAGTTCTTCTGAACAAGGCAGATAATATTTGTAATATTTTTTAATAATTTTGGTTTGTAATTTCTTCTCTCTCTGTTTCTCTATAGACTGCTGATCGCAGTGATGACACATACACAACTCTTGATCTCAAGAACAGATCTTCTGATGATGTGTACAACACAATCACAGTGAGTCAAAGAGACATTATTGAGTATTTAAAGTCAGTTTCTACAGTAAGAGAGTGTATTTATAATCTCTCTCTCACACAGACTGATGATCACAGATATACTGAAGACACATACACAGCTCTTGTTCCTCAGTCCAGATCTTCTGAATATGAAACTCTTTCAGTGTCACAATTTCACATCTTCTCAATACTGTTAATAAACAACAAAACCGTCCTGATCATTAGTCAACAATAATAACAGTCAATAATATTAAAATACAGATGGACATTTCTCTGTAACAGTCCACTATCATGAGGTCATTTGTATTGCTGCAGTATTTTATTACTATTCATGAACACTGCATTTGACTATAATTAATTAATGTTTAGTTAATTGTTTATCCATCATTCTTATTTATATAATGAGTTTCATAAAGACTAAAAGTGCTGACAAGAAATCTCCTACAAACTCACACATTTAATGTTATCCTAACATTTATGATAAAGTTTTGTGAATATTGTTTGCTAATGTGTTATAATCAGTCCTTCTCTGTCTTATTGTTTGTTCAGCCCAACAGGAAGATGGTGCAGTAAGTGGCGGAGCACAACCAATCAAATCCTTTCATCACTTCCCTGGGTGGAGCTTCAGATGATTGACAGGGATCATAACAATAAGTTACTGAAGTGTCATATTTGTTCTTCTTTAAAGCTTAAGAAGTCTGACATATCAGTGGACATAAATACAAGTAAGAAGTTCTGTGTATAAATTGCTGATACACATATGTGTTCAAATTAAGTCAGAGGATCAAAACAGCTCCTGAAGTGATGTTTAATAGGATACAAGCTCACTGCTTTGACATTTCAAAAGCTTTACAGAATTTCACTGTTTACAGAAGACGTCGTTTTACTCTAAAGTACAGAAAAATCTTCTTTGCACAACTTCAGTCTTTTATATCAGTTTGTTTTTGTATCTCTTGCACTTTTTTAAGTGGAGCATTTAACTTGTAATTACTGTACGTGTCACGTGAACTTGTTCAACAACCTCAAACCACCACCAGAGGTCTCTATCTGCTGCTGACTGACATGGACATTGATCTGCATCACCTCTGGATCATTCAATTATTCAGCCTTCAAATACATATTCTTCCAAACACATTTATTATCTACATATGAATTGCATTACTGAATGTATCCATTCTTACCATTATATTTTTTATGATTTCATGATTACATGTTTACATGTTTGCTGTTGACACTTCACTGTATTATGTTGATTTGTTTAAACTGCTATCTTTTGGATTTCAGATTCAGTGTTGTCTATTTTGTGAGTTACCCTTGAGTTTCAATAAATAACTCTTATGCACTTAGATTCATCTCTCTCGTCTCCTGAATTACAGTATGATGAAAAACATCTACAGTAAATACAGTAAGTGCTGTTACACCTGAAAGTGAAATCAGCTCACAAGAGGATCTTCCAGCACATTCTGATGATGATCTTGAACTGGATGGTGAGATGTTGCAGAAGAGTAATTGCTACCTGCATCAATCCAGGAGCATCTGAGATGGTTTGATCTGTAAAATAAGGAAATAAAGACACAGATTAGACTGCAAGAAGGACTGTCACTATGTTTAAATGTTCTTCTTCTTTTGAGCTTTGATGGCCTCTTCCTCATTTACCACCAGTATCAATCGCCATCTGCAGGAGAAACATTAGAAAAGCATTTGAGTTTGTTCTTTTCAAGACCTCTTGTCATTAAGAAGTAATTACACCTGTAACAAAGAAACGGAAACAATAAACATAAACAGATGTGTGTATTCGTGTTATCATTGTAATCTAATATCTACCCCACTTTATTATATCACGACAGGTTTGTTAACAGGTAAAGACCTTCAGTTAAGACTCCTCAGTGGGTTTAGATGGTAATAAACTTAAACTGAGATTTAAAAATATACTACAAAATATGCTAACAGATTCCTCAAAACATATGGTGGAAATAACTTTAATATATTGAATTTGATATTATTTTGCTGTAAGATGTTTCAGGTCAGTGATGTTGATGTGAGGGGAGGAGCAGAGATATTTCCGCTGCTGTATTTAACTGTTAAACCCACAAACAGTCCATCAGATTAAAGCTATAAAGCAGATGTGCTAATAAACTCTTGTCTTTTCTCACTGGAGATCGAATTTAACTGAACACGGTAAGACAAATTCATTTGTAGATAAGTGAACATTGTTGATTATTGCAATAGATGAAGCTCATATGACACAAGAATCCTGATATGAGAAATATCTTGACCATCAATGAACAGTTCATTTAAACAAGCGTCACTGAAAGCTTTCACTGACACTATGAGCAGATCATGAAGCTGTAAATACATACTACAGTATACATGTGGTTTATGAAATCAGTTTCAAAGATTAATGATGTATCATATATCATTTTATGTTATGATGTCATCAGTATGGCTCCTCCTCTTCCTTTGATATTTCTGCTCATGATTCCAGCAGGTGAGTCACTGATATTACATGATCACTACTTTAATTTTGAATTTTATTAATGAAATATCTGCCTTTTGTTCCATGTATTTCTTCACCTGTGTGGCATGATGTTGATCTGATTATTTGTTCAGTTGTGTTCTCTGTTCAGTTTTTCACACGTCTGTATGTTTATTTCTGCTTTTCTGCAACACCCTTTATAAAAACTCATGAAGAACTTCACACTCATTTATCATGTCAACAGTCAAGAGCTTGAGAAGATACTGTGTTATAAAGTGTTGTGTCCATGTGCAATGAGTGTTTAAAATGTATGTTAAAAGTTTCATATTATTGTCTAATAAATCAAATGATAAATTATTTTTCAGGGGTTTATAGTGATGATTGGGGTGTGAGTTACACGTCTAAATACATCTGTGCACTAAAGGGGTCATCAGTGATAATGTCCTGCACTTATAAATACCCTCCTGAATATAAGATCAAGAAAGTGTTCTGGACCAAATTTATCGAAAAGGGTGTAGAGCCTCCAGATCTTTTTAATGACTCTGAATACAGTCAGAGGATTCAGTATCTGGGAGATAAACAGCAGAACTGCACCATCAGACTGAATGATGTGACACAGAAGGATTCACACAAGTACTATTTCAGATTCATTACTGATAAAACCGGTGGAAGATGGATTGGCTACCCTGGAGTGAATCTAGATATCACAGGTAACATTTTTCACAATTCAGTCTTGATTGTTTTTTATTTGGGTTTATGATCTCCATTTTAGATCAATTATATTCTGGGAAACAAAGTTACATCCAAAATATATACAGATGTCAAGTGTTGTTGTTGTCAGATCTTCATGTGGAGTCTCCTGAGATCGTGACAGAGGGAGATACAGTCAGTCTGACATGTAAAAGCACCTGTAATCTGACTGACAGAGCAACATTCATCTGGTTGAAAAACACACAGTCATTAACTGAGAGAAACAATAAACTCCTCCTGCAGTCAGTCAGAAGAGAGGATGCAGGCAGATATAGCTGTGCTGTACACGGACACAAACTCACATCACCTCATGTTTATCTCAATGTTAGATGTAAGTACATATACAGAGTTCAAGACTACATGTGTCTGTTCCACAATCAAGTGAGATTTCTCCTGAGTCAGCATTTTAAGACATCATAGGCGCGCTCCCGACACAAAGGCTGTTCAACACCCTGCCTCCTAAGATATCTCGTTTTATACAAATTGTAAGGTATCATCGTATGAATCCTTCCCTGTGTAGACAATCCAAGAATTCACTGTGATGAGCTCGGAGGAATAATAAATCCAAGATGCGGATGTAGCAAGAACATTTTCTATTAAAAATATACTTATAAAATCCATTCAGTATTGGACAGTTTCGATAAAAATAGTTTAAAATAACAGAAAACGGACTCTTTCACCTGAAAATGTGTGTGTTGTGTATATTTATGATGATTAGAGAATCGTGTTGTTCTTCTGAATGTTGCGCTGTCTCTAACGAGACTTCATTTCAGTTAGGATGCTGCTATAGAATACAGTGAGGCAGCTCACTAGGTTGTGGAACCCATTTCTCTCGTAAATGGTAAGAAAATTTGAAGGGTATTATTGGAGAATCTGAAAAATGTACATGAAAAATCTTAAATGTAAAGCTGTTGTTCAGGTGTCTTTAAATACACAGACCATTTCTAAAGCTGAGAATAAAATAAGCAAGTCAATATACTGTAAAAACTTCAACTTGAAGACTTTCAGTAATAGACTGGAACATTTCAACTATTTCGCTTGTAGATTCTCCAAAGACTGTCTCAGTGTCCATGAGTGGATCTGGTGAAATAGTTTTGGGTGATTCAGTGACTCTGACCTGCAGCAGTGATTCAAACCCACCTGTTCTGAACTACACCTGGTTTAAGGAGAATACAACTGTAGGGTCTGGAGAAATATATAGTATCACAAGTATCCACTCTGATGACAGTGGAGAATACAAGTGCATGTCCAGAAATGAAGTTGGAGAGAAATACTCTGATACTGTCACTTTAAATGTCATGTGTGAGTTTATTATACAATATAAGATTCTACTGAACATTCCAGCATTTCTGTTTTGATAGTATACAATATAATTAACATTTTTTGATAGACGCCCCTAAGACTGTCTCAGTGTCCATGAGTGGATCAGGTGAAATAGTTTTGGGTGATTCAGTGACTCTGACCTGCAGCAGTGATTCAAACCCACCTGTTCTGAACTACACCTGGTTTAAGGAGAATGAAACCTCATCTGTTGGATCTGGACAGAGTTACAGTGCACTACAGAGTGGATTCTTCTACTGTGTGGCTCAGAATCAACATGGATCTCAGAGATCAGCTGCTGTATCAGTGACAGGTAAAGATTTGATTCATACTAGATCACACCTGTATAACTTCACATCTCTCTTCGGTTTGAGAGTTCATCATCATGTTCTTCCTCTTTCAGTCCGTTATAGATTTGGTTGGCATGTTGTGTTGGGGATCACAGTGGGGTGTGGAGGATTACTCATCATCATCATCATCATCATCATCATCATTCTGTTTAAAATGTAAAAGTATTCATTATATTAGTATGGTTCTTTGAAAACAGCATTTTTGACATTTCCAGTTAATTTATCCCAGTGCACTTATGCAGTTTATGTCTGTTCTTATTACAGGAAAAAGCGTGCAGGTGTTAAAAATGAGAACCTCTCAGTAAATCAGGTAAAAATTATAATAATAAAAAAATCCAGAATCCCAAACTCACTTTACAACATCAGGAATTAACTGAATATTTCAGAAGACATCTCTGTTTCATATTATGTCTTGTATTAACACAATTTCACAAAAACGTATCCCCTATTCTTACCATCTTTTTTTAACCACAACTTAAATATTGAAGTCTGTCTTTAGACCCGTGGTTCTCAAACTGTATGTGGATCGCTTGATTTGATTTCAGGATCGTATCTATTCTGATGTGATAGAGAGAGTTTCAGTCCATGATGCTCCTCTTTCTGAAAGTGAAACAGCTGATCACAATGATGCTCAGTACTCCAGTATTACACCGAAGAGACTCAGAGGAAATCTGACCGCTGGAAAAACTCTTGAATCCACTGCAGAGATTGAGTATGCAACTGTCCAACATCACAAAAACAAAAAGATGAAAAGAACAGAAGAACATGAATCCCAGAATGACAGGTGAGAAGAATCAAGTTAAACACACACATGATTATCTGTGTTTTAATTCATTTCTCTCATGTTATGTTTTGATATTTTAGGCGATCAGACATGCTGACTGTTGAAGAGGCCTCAGTGATCTACAGCAGTGTTAGATGATCAATAATGATCCATGGAGTTTATTGATTCTCTGCACCTTTATCAACATATTCAATAACTCAAGTCTGATTTATTCTCTTTTTGTATTTTAGCATGATGGTCAATGTATGCTGGACTAATGTAGGCCCTAAAGTGTGTTTCTCTATTTGCTTTATTTGGTAAATATTTAAAGTTTGGTTATTAAAATCTGTCTCTGATTTCTATTTGTTAATTGTAATCTGATTTTAATCTACAGTACTTTGGTGTACAATGTTTTCCAAGTATTTTTAGTCACCCCACTCAGGGTGTAAATCTGGAAAACTGTATCACAGATTTTAGTGAATGAATGTAGGGCTATTTACTTAGTATAAACAGGCAATTTTAACTCTTAAAAGTAATAATATATTAATAATGAAACAACAGATAGTCGGAGAAACACTAATCTGTGATATCTGTACTGTGTATCAATATTAAAAGTACATTTTATTTGACTATGTTTTTTTATTTATTTTTTTTACAACAAGGTTACACTCAACAACAACAACAACAACAACAACAACAAAATTGCATATTTTTTAGATTTACACATTTCAATTTCTTAATACATTTCCATGTAATTGAATTGTGTAATCTTTAACTAAATTTATTTAATAAAACTTCAATTTAATTCAATTTAGGCCCACCCAAATTAGACCCCGACCCGCCTAGAATATTAGGGATTATTCTTTGGTTTAATATACTGTATATATATATATAAAACAGTTTTAAAAATGTATAAATTCTGATTTCTGAAAGTGTGTAAGGACTGTTTGAATCTGCCACTTCTCTGTTGTTAAGGAACATTTTTGAAAAAATAAATAAATAAATAAATTGGAAGAAAACTTGGCACATCCATTTTTATTGAGGCCCACCCAAATGTCTGAACTCTGCATACTTTTCAACTCTATTTGTTAGTCATCTACAGCTTTTTCTTAATACCATCTGCAATGCTCTGCACAAATTTTCCAGGTGACTTGAACCTCTTCTTACATCCTCCTGACACGGTTTTGTTCAGTTTATCACTTGCAGATTTCATGCTGTCTGCGACTCCATTGACGAACCCCACAGGAACATCCACAGCTTTCATGACACCATCTGCTGAAACAGAACTCACTTTCTTCAAGAAATCCATTCTTCACACTGTAATTTGAATTTATGTGTCCTCTTGCGGTTGATTCCTGTGTGCTATATATATGGATGATTAAATGCTTAGCTATTGACTTATTAATTTAACTCAAAATATGACTTTCTGACACAATAAACACATGAGAAGTCTTTCTTTCTTTGACATTATTATCATGTGTAAAATAAATCTTACCGTCACAACCTGCGGTCAATTTAATTAAATCTGTTTAGTTCCCTATCCGTCACTCACTCGACGTTGTGTCGATGTAGTGACACTAGGGGTCACTCTTGGGAGCCCGAGACACCTCTGGTCTTTGATAAAAGGCCAATGAAAATTGGCGAGTGGTATTTGTATGCCACTCCCCCGGACATATGGGTATAAAAGGAGCTGGTATGCAACCACTCATTCAGATTTTCTCTTTGGAGCCGAACGGTCAAGCTCACTGAGCTGAATTCTCACGACTGTTCATTCACCTCTGCTGGATCTGACGGCGCATTTCAGCGGCTTCTCCCTCCTCTGCACTGGTGCACTGTAGAGAACACCCCTGGGCGCTTCGGCAGAAAAACTAGAGAGTATATTTCTGAAAGAGCATTTTTCCCCTCTAAAAGTGTATATATTTCTCTAAAAGAGCGCACACACGGAACGTCTTTTTAAAGACGTGTCTTTTTAAAGATGCTTTTCTGATTGTGTGTTATTCCTGGTTGTGCTCGTTATCTCTCGCCTTCTAACGGTCACGATCACTGTCTTTCGTGTCTGGGCACTGCTCACGCGGAGACAGCGTTCGTGGATGGTCATGTTCTCATTGCGAGAATATGTCCATGGCAACGTTGCGGTCGTGGCTCGCCTTCGTAAGAAAGCGAGCCACCCCAGAGGCTCCCGCCTCGGTCCTTTTACCCACAGGTATGAGGCCAGCACAGCTAGCACTGGGGGCGATTTGGGGACCCCAATAGGACCGCCTCCGCCGGGTATCCCCCCGCGGACCCCCCATTCCCCAGCACGCTCGTCTGCCCCGATCGGGCTTACGGGTGAGTCCGCCGGCTCGTCTCACAGCGAGTTCGACCTCTTATTCGGAGCCCGCGAATGTGATGAGCTCTCGAGCGCTGCATCGGAGAGCGGGCTCGTCCAGTCGGAAGCCTCAGCTGGGTTCCTCCCTTCAGGTTCGATTGCCCAGTCACAGGCTGACGTGGAGATGACGACATGCTTTACCGGGCAGCCACGAGCATCGGTTAGAGTGGATTTCGCTGCTCTTCCCTGAAACCTCGCGGCTCGTTGATTGGTTCCTGGGCTCGCGGCGCCGCTCAAAGCCACGCCCCGCCCCTGTTCCTTTCTTCCCGGAAGTGCATGAAGAGCTGACAAGGTCGCGGGAGGCACTTTTTACTGCCCGGTCCTGATCTTTTCAGCTTCCCTGCCCTCACTACCCTCTCATGGTGGGGCGGCCAAGGGCTATTCGGCAATCCCCCGGTGGATAAAGGCGCTCGTGGTGCACCTATGCCCGCAGAGCGCCACCACCTGGCACGGGTGCCCAAAGCCCCCATCCAAGGCCTGTAGGTTTACATCGTCTCTGACAGCCAGGGCCTACGGTGCCGCTGGACAAGCCGCCTCCACCCTGCACGCCATGGCTCAACTGCACTCGGCGACCGACCTCGCTCTCCGAGTGACAGAGGTCACGGCGCGGTCTCTCGGGCGGACGATGGCCACACAAGTGGTCCAGGAGCGCCACCTTTGGCTCAACCTGGTTGAGATGGGTGAGGCCGACAAGACATGATTCCTTGCTGCCCCCATTTCCCAGGCGGGCCTATTCGGCGACACCATCGAGGACTTTGCCCAGCAGTTTTCGATGGTAGAGCAGTAGATGGATGCTAGTCGGCATATCCTGCCCCGGCGCGGCTCAGGATCCCGAACCCCGTCTACTCATCGCCAAGGACGTCCCCCTGCGATGACTGCACCGGCTCCGCCATAGCACGCCCTAACAGCCCGGCCCCGGCGTGGAGCCCACTGCAGGAAGCAGAAGCCTCCCATCTTGCGGCCGCCCAGAACCCGTGAAAGGCTTCAAAGCACCCTTGAGAACAAAACCAGGGACAACGAAACCCGCTGCTCAGGAGCTGGTAAGCAGATCTCCATCTTTTTGTTACCTTTTGCATTTAATTGCGCTGCATGCCCAAGTGGCTGCAGTACTCAAGAGCTCAGCAAGAGCGGTTTCCTTGTTCCCTGGGTCACGTATCTGGTGTGTACGGCCGTCATCACGACCACCATCCACCACTCTATTTGGCAGATTTAGTACTCCAGCGGCGGTCCTCTGCCCCTGAGCGCCCAGCTGTGGCAAAAATCCGCCCCCGATGTGACAGTCTCCACGGGTTATGAGGACAGGCCTCTTCCTTTCCCATCCCAGGCTGTTCCGGGGGTGGTCACAAGGAGCCAGGTAAGTGCTTCGATGTCCTTAGACTCAGCACAGCCACGACGTGGTCTAGCACCTCCGGCACCAAGATTGGTTTGCGGCGGTAGACCTGAAGGATGCGTACTTCCACGCTTCGATCCTTCCTCAACACAGACCCTTCCTGCGGTTTGCATTCGAGGGTCAGGCGTATCAGTACAAAGTCCTCCCTTTCGGCCTGTCCCTGTCTCCTCGCGTCTTTACGAAGGTCGCAGAGGCTGCCCTTGCCCCGTTAAGGGAGTTGGTCATTCGCGTTCTCAACTATCTCGACGACTGGCTAATCCTAGCTCACTCTCGAGACGTGTTGTGTGCACACAGGGACCTGGTGCTCTCACACCTCAGCCGATTAGGGCTTCGGGTCAACTGGGAAAAGAGCAAGCTCCTCCCGGTTCAGAGCATCTCTTTTCTCGGTTTGGAGTTGGTCTCCTTGACGGCGCGCCTTACGCACGAGTGCGCCCAGTCGGTGCTGGCCTGTTTGAAGGCCTTAAAACAGGGAACAGCGGTTCCTCTGGAACTTTTTCAGAGGCTCCTGGGGCATATGGCATCCTCGGCGGTGGCCACCCCGCTCGGTTGATGCATATAAGGCCGCTTCAGCACTGGCTCCAGACTCAAGTCCTGAGACAGCCATGGCGCCACAGGACACACCGTGTGGCCATTGCGTTGGTCTGTCACCGTCTTTTCAGCCCTTGGACCGACCTCTCGTTCCTACGGGCAGGTGTTCCTCTAGAACTGGTCCCCAGGCACGTTGTGGTCACAACAGATGCCTCCAAAATGGGCTGGGGTGCTGTTTGCAATGGGCACGCAGCTGTTGGCCTCTAGACGGGTCCGCGACTGCATTGGCACATCAACTGCCTAGAGCTGTTGGCAATTCTGCTTGCCCTGCGGAGGTTTCGGCCGTTGATCCAGGACAAGCACGTGTTAGTTCAGACAGACAACACGACAACGGTAGCATATGTCAACCGCAAGGTGGTTTGTGCTCTCGTTGTATGTCACAACTCGCCCGCCGTCTCCTCCTCTGGAGTCAGCATCACTTCAATTCGCTGCAAGCCACTCACATCCCGGGCAACCTCAACACTACAGCGGACATGCTGTCACAACAGGTTACCCTCAGGGGAGAGTGGAGACTCCACCTTCAGGTGGTCCAGCTGATTTGGAGTCGATTGGACAGGCACAGGTGCACCTGTTTGCCTCCCAAGAATCCTCCCCACTGCCCGCTCCGGTACGCCCTGACTGAGGCTTCCCTTGGCAAAGACGTGCTGGCACACAGCTGGCCCCCTGGCATTCGCAAATATGCGTTTCCCCCAGTGAGCCTGCTTGCACAGACCCTGTGCAAGGTCAGGGAGGATGAGGAGAAGGTCGTCCTGGTAGCACCCTACGGGCCCGTCCAGACGTGGTGCTCGGACCTCACGCTCCTCGCAACAGCTCCCCCCTGGCAAATTCCCCTGAGGAAGGACCTTCTTTCTCAGGGAAGGGGCACCATCAGGCACCCGCACCCAGGCCTCTGGAATCTCCATGTCTGGCCCCTGGACGGGACATGGAAGACCTAAGCTGTCTCCCACCTGTGGTGGTAGACACGATCACTCAGGCTATGGCTCCCTCTACGAGGTGCCTGTATGCCTTTAAGTGGCGTCTGTTCGCTAAGTGGTGTTCTTCCCGTTGGGAAGACCCCCAGAGATGTGCAGTCAGATCAGTGCTTTCCTTCCTGCAAGAGAGGTTGGTAGGGAGGCTGTCCCCTTCCACCTTGAAGGTGTACGTTGCTGCCATAGCAGCACACCATGACGCAGTCGACGGTAAGTCCTTAGGGAAGCACGACCTGATCATCAGGTTCCTAAGAAGTGCCAGGAGGCTGAACTCCTCCAGACCGTGCCTCATTCCCTCATGTTCTTCAGGGTCTACAGAGAGCCCCCTTTGAGCCTTTGCAGTCAGCCAAGCTTAAGGCACTCTCCTTGAAGATTGCCCTCCTGACTGCGCTCACTTCTATCAAGAGGGTAGGTGATCTGCCAGCGTTCTCTGTCAGCGAAATGTGCCTGGAGTCCGGTCCAGGTTACTCTCACGTGATCCTGAGACCCTGACCGGGCTATGTGCCCAAGGTTCCCACCACCCCTTTAGGGACTAGGTGGTGAACCTGCAAGCACTGCCCCAGGAGGAGGCAGACCCAGCCCTGTCGTCGCTGTGTCCGGTGCACGCTTTACGCATCTATTTGGATCGCACGCAGAGCTTTAGAATCTCTGAGCAGCTCTTTGTCTGCTTTTGGTGCACAGCAGAAAGGAAGCGCTGTCTCCAAGCAGAGGATCGCCCACTGGCTCATTGACGCCATAACTATGGCATATGTCGCCTAGGGCATACCGTTCCTGGTAGGGCTACCAGCCCATTCTACCAGGGGTGTAACGGCTCCCTGGGCCCTGGCCAGGGGTGCCTCTCTAACAGACATTTGCAGAGCAGCAGGCTGGGCAACACCCGACACCTGTGCAAGGTTCTACAACCTCCGGGTGGAACCGGTTTCATCCCAGGTAGTGGCACGCAACACAAGCGGATAAGCCCGGGATAGCTGGCCAGGTGTATCACTTGCAGATAGCACCTTCCACCTCCCTTGGATCTGAAAACGTGAGCCATTAATTCCCAGTAGTGTTTACAGACTCTGTTCCCTGGTTGACTTCCTCCGAGCCCTGTGGCAGTCTAGTTTTCGGAGAGACTCGCTGCCGGCCCAGTACACGGGCTAACTAAGAGCCCTGTTTTGCTCCGTATGTGGCGGTTCCCTGTAAGGCTAACCCCATGCAATCTATATCTTCCGCTAGTTCGTTTCCCTGCTGGCAAACTGCGTCTTCCTTGGGCAGAGCTGCTCTGCCCCAGTCTCCATGTTTGTAGTAACTCATCTCCCATTGGGCAGGATCTACCTTGAAGGCTAGATCTACCAGTTCACGTAACACAGTTCAGCCTTGTGGCATTTTGTATAGGGACCCCTAGTGTCACTACATCGACACCAACGTCGAATGAGTGACAGATAGGGAACGTCATGGTTACTGGTGTAACCTTCGTTCCCTGATGGAGGGAATGAGACGTTGGTCCCTCCTGCCACAACGCTGAACTACCCGCTGAAATGGCCGGACCTTATATCGGCTCCTCAGCGTAAAACCTGAATGAGTGGTTGCATACCAGCTCCTTTTATACCCGTATGTCCGGGGGAGTGGCATGCAAATACCACTCGCCAATTTTCATTGGCCTTTCATCAAAGACCAGAGGTGTCTCGGGCTCCCAAGAGTGACCCCTAGTGTCACTACATCGACACCAATGTCTCATTCCCTCCATCAGGGAACGGAGGTTACACCAGTAACCATGACGAACTCTTCTTGAGTGTCATCTGATATGATGATGATGATGATGATCTAGATATGATGTGGATATCAAAGCTAGTAGAGCCTTTAGTTTGTTAAAATAGCATATCCTCCACAGTCAAATAAAGACTTGCCATTTCTTTTAATTTTTCCTCCTCTTTCCAAACACATGATTGTTCTGACATTATGAACATATTTAACATTCTTTGGCAAACCATAAGAAATTAAGTCCAACAGATATAAACATTACTATTGTTAACAGTCTGTTACTGTCACTTTTCATTTTTATAAATGTGCACATTTATAAGGCATTCTTTTATTTTCAAGTAATTTTATCAAGCTGAATCAAGATCTTTGCATTAATGTTTGTGGACTGAGAAAGTCTTGGGCCAGTGGTGTAGCTAAAGGTGGGCCGGGGTGGGACACCCCAATTAGACCCACCCAGAATATTAGAGATTATTCTGTGACTATTATATATACTGTATATATTATTCAAATATATATTTATAAAATGCTATAAATTCTGATTTCTGAAAGTGTGACAGAACTGTGCCGCCTCTCTGTTGTTATGGAAAATTTGGTAAGACAAATGTGGCCGATCCATTTTAATTGAGGCCCACCCAAAAGTAACTTTCTGGCTACGCCCTTGTCTTGACTACAGGTCGACTAAAAATCATAACCTTTTCCGGTGGTTATAAGATGGGAGAGTGTTCGGGAAACATGTTGGAAAACAGTCATTATTTTTGCTATTCCATTTGGTGCCTCTAGTGGGGCAGAAAAAAACCCTGTCACTTTTAAAAGCATTTACGTTTAAATTTCTATTTACAAATTTATTTTATATTCTGCACATGATTAGTTTAGAACTCACAAGTTCATCTAAGCACCATAACTTTCACATGTAATAAAATATGAGAATAGGAAACATTATAACGTTTTTTTTTACAATGTCAAGTTTAAATGTTTACTGTACTAAAGTTGGTGTTGTGCTACAAGTGTGATCATTAATGTTTTTTTTTTTTTTTATTGTTTTTTTTTTTTGGTGTTACCCTCAATTCACAGACCAAATCTTTCCCAAGTATTAGAGCAAAAGAAGGTCGCAGAGGCTGCCCTTGCCCCGTTAAGGGAGTTGGTCATTCGCGTTCTCAACTATCTCGACGACTGGCTAATCCTAGCTCACTCTCGAGACGTGTTGTGCGATAAATATCTAAAAACACCTCACAGATAAGTATGCATTATCAGTTTTCTGAAGAAGAGCAAAAGGATTTCTTTGATATGAAATTTTCTATTTACACTGAAAAGAGAGCGATCAGAATTTGACAGCTTAATATCTTAACATAGCAAAAATGGGTCCTTTTTTTGTAACTCGCTTTATTTTAAATTCATCGCCCCATAAACTCTATTGCCAAGAAACTATAGTCGTAATTTAAAAGAACAGAAACACAATTTTAAAAACTGTAAGGAAGCTGTCATTTAATTAAAATTTCCTTAAAAAGAAAAAAAGTTAGAAAACGTATATTTGTTCCAAACACATTGTTTTTGCTGAGTGAAAATTCTAACACAATTAACAATCAACATCTACAACAACATGTGTGAAAAAGTTTAACATGCTTGCTAATGCATTTACCAAAGGATATGTAGTGAGAAAAAGAAGAAAAAAGTAGCAATTACAATTTGTTTAAGAAAATTTGTTTATCAGACCAAATCTTTCAATATTCACACTTTCAGTTAGTCATCTAAACCTCTTGCAATGCCCCCTGCAATGCCCTGCACAACTTTTCCAGATGCTTTGATTATCTCTTCAGTTCCACCGGACACTGCGCCGGTCACCGGAGAGGTGAGCAGACCAAACAAAGCGTCAACACCTTCAGCAGGTGTGCTGGCACTGGTCATTTTATCACCAGCCTCTTTCATGCTGTCAGTGGCTGCTTTCACCACGCCCACTGTGCCATCTGCCACACCTTATGCCACGGCACCCAACACCTTGAAGAAATCCATGTCTGCTCACTTGTATTTGTCAACTTGCACTGGATTTCTGCGTGCAAAATATTATGACAGTAATGTTCACTAAACATAATTGTCTTTTATATTTAATAAAACAAATATATTTACATAATGTATGTTCTACACTGCAAAATATCATTTTTAAACATCTTTAAAGTATTAAAACAAGTATTTAAAAAATAAAAAAACTTTCTCCTATCCAGCTTAATATGCAGAGAAACGTCATGGTTACTTGTGTAACCTCCGTTTCCTGATGGAGGGAACGAGACGTTGTGTCGATGTAGTGACACTAGGGGTCACTCTTGGGAGCCCGAAACACCTCTGGTCTTTGTACCCCGGACATATGGGTATAAAAGGAGCTGGTATGCAACCACTCATTCAGGTTTTATGCTGAGGAGCTGAGACAAGGTCCGGCCATCGCAGCGGGGCGTTCTCTGCAGTGCACCAGTGCAGAGGAGGGAGAAGCCGCTGAAATGCGCCGTCAGATCCAGCAGAGGTGAATGAACAGCAGAATTCAGCTCAGTGACCATGACCTCTCGGCTCCGAAGAGAAAATCTGAATGAGTGGTTGCATACCAGCTCCTTTTATACCCGTATGTCCGGGGGAGTGGCATGCAAATACCACTCGCCAATTTTCATTGGCCTTTTATCAAAGACCAGAGGTGTCTCGGGCTCCCAAGAGTGACCCCTAGTGTCACTACATCAGCACAACGTCGAGTGAGTGACAGATAGGGAACTGAAAATAAGCCATTCATTGGTTAAATTTCTTGAAAACTGAGCATTCTTTCTCTCAGAATCTTTGAAAATTCCAGTCTGATTTCACATAAAATTCAAGTGTATGCCAATTTTTCTTTAGCCAAAATTGGTATATGTTGACCGAATATGAAAACACTGCCCCCAAAGGCTAAAGTAGTAAGTGTTTCAGAGCATATAAACAAGTGTGACATCCATTTACATCCAGAAGAGGTCGCCAGAAGCCAGTTGTAAAAATCATTGTTTTCAGCTGAACAGGGCGTAAAACAGTGAAAAGAAATGCTTATTTTATTTAATCTACCCCCAAAATAAAACCCAGATCTAACCCTAACCATTAGTAGAGACAAAATGCAATGTTAAGGATAAAAATGCAAACTCCTTATCACGCTTGTGATTGTTTATAAAAATGTGATTACTTCCTCGTTAGATTAGGGATTGAACTGTGGTCTCTTATGCAACTGATGCAATGCGCTACCAGTTGTGCCACGAGGGAAAGTAACTATTATTGAGCTGTTCCAAATATGTCTAATGGGAGATAGGGCATGTCAGTGAGTCGGCATACTGTTGTCGATCCTAGCGTACTGGAACTTTCAGAAACAGCATGCCGATTTCCCGTGCGATCATGTTGGAAAATTCCTGTTTGTTTAGAGCAACCCAACTAGACCCGCCCTAACAACGTTGCTCAACCAGTGGGGTGAGTTGGGGGGGGGACTATATTTTCAGAAAACCGTTTTGAAAACAAAATTATTTTTGCAATTCCATTTGGTGGCGCTAGTGGCGAGCAAATGACATTCCTCAGCTTTAAGACAGAATACATTTGCTTGAGAAGGAAAATTGCATTTTCAGAGAAAATATCTTGAATTTTATTAAGATTATACATAATATAGATGTAAACACTTAAATTTAATTTATGAAGTTTATTTAGGTTACGCCAACAGCAATGCGTTTTTTTTTTTTTTTAAGCTTTAATTACATTTTCTTACATTTATGCTTAAAACAAGAATTAATAAAAATTATCATTTTGGGAGAACGATTCATTTAATATATGTACTTTATGTATGTTAATTTGTGTAAATTAATACAAAATGTAACTGACACTGTGAACATTCATGCAAGAATTGTTTTTCAATATCAATACAATATTTTTAAAAATACACCACCGTTAACAATAATAATGTGCATGACAATACAGTAGGCACTACATCTGGGATTAAATAGTTTAATATTGATATATCAACAGTATATTTCTAGATTTCTAATATGATATGAATCCCAGACTCAATAACCACATGAGCTTGTTTGTTTTTTTTATGGGATATAATATCAGTCTTACCGCCTCCACATGTGATCAGTTCAGTTCAGCTGAGTTGCTTTTAAAACTTGAGGATGCCTGTAATGTTAATTCACATGTTAATGAACCTGAAATGAAATGACCAACAATCCCAGACATGAAAAGTCAACTATTATGTCTTCATAGATATAGTAAATACTCACACCTGAAGATGCAGCTGATGTTGGTGTTTTTAGAGTTTCAGATGATGTTCTTTAGATCAGCAGTGGAAATGAAGCATCTTTATATACTCAGAAGAGAAACTGAAATCAAACCGGGTCACTTATTTGTGAATGATTAATCTAACGGACTCAAATATTCACTTTAGGGGGTTTTACAGGAAAGTTTAAGTAAACCAAGGGGTTTTACGAATCTCCTTCTCATTCACTTTCATTTTTACCCCAATTGTTGTCAACACATACACACACACACACACACACACATACATATGTACGTCTTCACAGCTTTCTAGTAATCCAAGGCTGTTCTTGTATACAGTGGTGATTTAGCAAGTGAAGTATGTGGAGATGTTGTAAGTGTGCTGTGTAGTTCTGACGTCTTATATGCCCTTGATAGTGAAGATTTAGTGCTCTAATGTCATGATATCATGACCATTGAAATACTAAAACTGACACTTGTTTTGTTTTTACAATTATGCTCTCACATTGTGAAAAATCATAGTTTTTATAGCTTAAAAATATAAATGATTGCATATGAACATGTATACATATCGATGATTGATTCCTTTGACCGTCTGACCAGCTGTAAATGTTTGAGTGGAATCTGTGAAGCTATAGGAATGAAAAAGAGCATAAGGTCAAAGGTCACAGTGGCCATCACCTGTCTGTACAGTATTCTGTTCTCATAAGTCAGCTCTCATTCATATCAAAAGCAAAAGTAAGAGCACATCTGTGTTTGTTTGCAGGCCAACTGTTTAAGTCTACAGAAAAACACCACAACCTCTTGTGCTTAACAACTCTTCTGAGCAAATATTTTGTGTATATTTGTGTATATTATATATATATATATATATATATATATATATATATATATATATATATATATAAACCAGAATAAACCAGCCTGGACCAGCATGGAAATTCAAGATGGTATTTTTAGCATAGTCAACAGCTAAATTCATAAGAGTAAAAACATTCTTCAAGAATGCACAAGCAATGGAAAAGTGATGTTGATATCAGCAGAGGTGAGTCCAGACGAGTCACATTATCATATTATGGTTGATGATGTACTTGGAGTTGTAAGGCAAAGCTGATTTGGACCAATGTTTTATTCAGAAAAAGTGTTCTGCCAGTACATTTGATTTATTGATTTATTTTAGTACAAATGGATGTTTATAGATGGAAATATACAGCAAAGAAACCATCATATTTGGGAGTCCTCGGCATCAAAACGTTTCACAACACCAAATGTAGTTTTGCAGGAGAAACACAGATGCTTGCAATTATGTGAATGTAAACATGCATTTTACTTTATCTAGTATTAAGCACCGACAGCCTTGAGTGTCAACAGAACGAGATCTCCCACGAGTCCACTGCAGCACACGGGCTCTCTCATTCTAGTGTTGATGAAACACAAGGAGTTTTTCTGTCAAGATGTGAGTTTGAGAGTCAGGTCATGTCTTAATAACTTTCTGCTTAACATTTCTTATCATCTAGCAGCCTGAGTTACATTGAAATTCACTGAATGTCTGAGATATCTTTCATTTTGAAGGCCACCGATCAGTGTGAAACACTGAAAAGAACGTGTCCTTCCTGTGAGCATCAGTGCCCGATCGTGCTGTTATCTAAACTGAAGAAAGCCTTTATTATTGTCACACATTATACATTTTCATATATACAGTGAAATGTCTTTGTTTTCACACATCCCAGCTAAGCTGGGGTCAGAGGACACTGGACATTTAGATAATGATTACATGGACAATATGCTCGTGAGAGTATTTTATCTTTTTTATTAAACTGAAACTCATGTAATCAGTGAACTGCTGAATAGATGAATACTGCCACAGCGGCATTAATGAATCAAGCTTATTATCCCTCTAATTACATGCAAAACTAATTTCTAATGGTCAAAAATATCTCTATCCATCTGTCTATACATCTGTCTATCTATCTATCTATCTGTCTGTCTGACTCTCTATCTGTCTATCTGTCTGTCTGTCTGTCTATTTATCTGTCTATCTGTCTGTCTGTCTGTCTGACTGTCTATCTATCTATCTGTCTATCTGTCTGTTTGTCTGTCTGTCTATCTATCTATCTGTCTGTCTGTCTGTCTGTCTGTCTGACTGTCTATCTATCTATATATCTGTCTGTCTGTCTGTCTGTTTGTCTGTCTGTCTGTCTATCTATCTATCTGTCTGTCTGTCTGTCTCTCTATCTATCTATCATCTATCTTTCTATAAATCTGCCTGTCTGTCTGTCTATCTGTCTGTCTGTCTATCTATCTATCTATCTCTCTATCTGTCTGTCTGTCTGTCTGTGTGTCTATCTATCTATCTATCTATCTGTCTGTCTATCTATCTGTCTGTCTGTTTGTCTGTCTGTCTATCTATCTATCTGTCTGCCTGTCTATCTGTCTGTCTGTCTGTCTCTGTCTGTCTATCTATCTATCTATTTATCTATCTGTCTATCTATCTGTCTGTCTGTCATCCATCTTTCTATCAGTCTGTCTGTCTGTCTATCTATCTGTCTGTCTGTCATCTATCTATCTATCTGTCTGTCTATCTATCTGTCTGTCTGTCATCTATCTTTCTATCAGTCTGTCTGTCTGTCTGTCTATCTATCTATCTGTCTCTCTGTCTGTCTGTCTGTCATCTATCTATCTATCTATCTATCTATCTATCTATCTATCTATCTATCTATCTATCTATCTGTCTGTCTGTCATCTATCTATCTATCTATCTGTCTGTCTATCTATCTGTCTGTCTGTCATCTATCTTTCTATCAGTCTGTCTGTCTGTCTGTCTGTCTATCTATCTATCTGTCTCTCTGTCTGTCTGTCTGTCATCTATCTATCTATCTATCTATCTATCTATCTATCTATTTATCTATCTATCTATCTATCTATCTATCTGTCTGTCTGTCTATCATCTATCTGTCTATCTGTCTTAAGGTTCTGGGTTTCTGACCAGAAGGTTGGGGTTTCAAGCCCTAGCACTAACAAGATGCCACTGTTGGGTCCTTGAGCAAGGCCCTTGACCCTGTCTGCTCCAGGGGCACTCTGACCCCAGCTTAGCTGGGATATGTGGGGGGAAAAAAAGAATTTCACTGTATATATTCAAATGTATAATGTGTGACAAAATAAAGGCTTCTTCTATCTATCTGTCTGTGCTTTTGGAGCTTAGGTCTGTACAATGCCAAATGGTGCAAAAAAAAAAATATGTAAAGTTTAATAACAATAGTTTAGCCTAAATAGAGTAAACAGGTAATAATTCATGTAAAAAAATAAATAAATAAATAAACTAATAAAATGGCGATCAATACATTTATCAAAAAAAGATTATATTAAGGAAGTACCATTGCTGTATTCAAAAGTATCCTAAATAATAAATGATAAAAATTAATTAAGTAATACTTTTGTTAAGCCCTTCACTGTGCTCTTATTTTGAAGTTACTCTGATATTCGAGAATATAAGTTTGTGTGTGTGTATGTATAAGAGCTGTCCTTCCGCATCACTGTTCCACACTCCAGTTCAGTTGGTGGCGGTAATGCACCAAAAGCTGGTTTGCCAACCGCCAAAAAAAACAAGAGAAGAAGAAGAAGTGGTGTTGTTTGGAGGGCTGCGTCCTCCGGAGGTCGCATTTGTCTGCTGCATACGTCATCGAGGCTTTCTCATTTCAGAAAAGCGAGTAGGACACTTCGAATGCGACCTTCTCTCACGGGAATTCTGAGGATGCATGAGGTGTATCCTTCGTGGGCACTCTCAACCCACAATTTATTGCTTCAATGGAAATGTCTAAAACAATTACGCCAATTTGCCCGTAAATATGATGTTCAAACGCAAGGAATGTTAATTCCCAAGTTGAAGTACCTCAGTAGATGGGTGCAGAGTATATAATATGTATAATTATATTAATATATAATTAAAATAAAGTATTAGACTAAAAGTACAACTGTAAAATCTATTTTCTTTTGTCTTTACATCATTATAACTCTCCTAAAATGTACCTCATGCATGCCCTTCTAAAGGGACTTTGTTCCCTTCTCACTCAAAGCGCTCGCGCTTGTTAAAGAGTGGCGTGCTGTCATAGCAACCATGTTACGTTACATTTCCGTTTGTCCTACGAAGGCCGTCTTGTTAAAATGAGGCTTGTTTAAAGGAGGACGCTCGGTATACTGCAGCCTTCAAAGGACGCATCCTACCTAGCACGCATCCTTCAAAACGAGACACAGTCTGTCTCATGTTCTTTGTTTCCTGTATTTTCAGCTTGAATCAAATCCAGGTGTGACATGTTAATGAGTTCGTTTACATGCACAGCAATACGCTAACAACTACCGAAAATGTGTCAATACTAAAAAATCTCACAACGCAAGAAAACCGTGTTTATGTGAGATTTGAAATCATCAGGTTATTCTCTGTTTGTGACATCAAAACGTGAACAGTCATGCGCACAACACTTGTGCACATTGGATGAGCCGGTAAGAACGCGGGTAAAGGTGTTCATTTACATGCAAGGACAAATCAAGGTGATAGGCAAAAAATCGTTGTAAATTTGCACAAACACGCTGTCTTCTGTGGTTTAACGTTTGGTGGGTATCTAGAGATGTTTGCTTTGTGTTTTAAATAATCTAAAAGAGTTGCATATACAGTAGATCCTCCATCTTTACTTGAGACCCAAACATTTGACTGAAGTGTATCTAATTTGTCAAAATCTCTCCATTTTCTTAAGCAAAATGTTTTTGTTTTTTTACTTTTGTTCATGGGGTGAAATCTTAAATGTCCTACAGGAAGTTCACCCCGTCTTATTCAATATAAATTATGAATATATCTGTCATGATGGAGGCACTGAGACAAGGCGGATCACTCGCTGTTCTCTCTGTCTCTGCACCTCTTTTACATCATCTCTTTTATTGTCTTTCATCACTTCTTTTCTGTCTTACACAATTTGTGCTTGATTGCAGTTCTCTCTGTCTGGGTCTTGCGTGCCAGTCCTTCTCCTCCTCTCCTCCATCACTTTTCCTTCAAACACCTGTCCATCCTTCATCTCTCCATTCACAGCAGTGCTTCTGCGTATAGTGAGGTCATTGCATTCAACGTTGTTTTGATCAAATCATGGGTTTTATACGTGGCATACTAAAGATCTGTGTGCCCCTTTCTTACAAAATTGTACCACTGAAACCAGAATGCATCTCTATATTATGCCAGTCTTTCATCTGAAGTTTTAAATATTTGTTTGACGTTAGCTCTATGTCACATAGGATAGCTTAATATTCATCTCTGAATTACTGAACAAAGCTTTTGAGGCATTATAACAAAATATTTAGAAGTAGAAATATACATCATTTATGCATGATAAATAACATTGCTATCGTTATGCTAATGTAACGTATATGACGTACCTTTTACAATTAAGCTGCAGCTTCTGTCAGGAAAGACTGGGATGCTACAATTTGTATTTAACCCAGCTGGCTGGGCTGTACTAAAAAATAGCCCAACAATGTTTAGAAATAACCCAACATATTGACCCAATATGTGTAACCCAGCTCTTGGGTTAGAGTGTAGTTTCTGCTACAATATTATAAACAGATATTTCCCTGTCAGTCAAAACCAACTTGAATTTAGCAATAAATGAATTTAACCCTTGTGCATCAATTTAAAAAAGTTACTCAGAGGTCCTTAGAGGACAAAATGTCCATGTCAAAAAACTGCCATAATAATATTATATATTAATATTATTTTCCATCTTTCAATTAGTAAACTTTTTAACCAGCATCAGTTCTGATCATAATTTTCAGAATTTTAACCCTTTAAATGTCAGTTTAATTACATAATACCACTGTTGTTTTTTTACACACAAACACACATTTCTCAATACATACATACAAAACACACTCTGACATCCATACCAACACACACACACAATTTTAGCTGCATCATTTATTCAGTTGGCCTGCAGTGCTCTATAATACAGCAAACAGAGAATAGGGGAAAAGCTTGTATTTGCTCCATAGGCTAAACATGAGAAAAATGGTGCCATCTGGTGGAAAATATAAAAATTTATATTTTGAAGCCAGGGCTCCAGAATGAAAGCATAATATCAAAGAATTCATGATTTGATGCTTTAATGGCACTGGGATCAAATATTACAGTTTCAATGGGTTTCAATGGGGACATTTTTGTCCTGAAGGTCTTGAGTGTAACTATTGTGTGTACACAGTGTATTATAGATGTATTATAGGAACTGAGGTTGAAATATGAAAATTCCCCAAAAAATACACACCTTTGGCTAAATGTATGCCGTTTGCATTAACAGTCAAAATGATCAAAAAATAAATAAATGAAAAAGACAAAAATGTCGCACAAGGGATAAATAAACATTCAATAATGTCTATGCTTCATATTTGTTTGTTTTTATTAACATCTCATATTAATAATCTTGGACACTTGGCCCTGTTACAGTGCTCTATAAGTATTCCCCAAATTTAGCCTTGTATATATATATAGAGAGAGAGAGAGAGAGAGAGAGAGAGAGAGAGAGAGAGAGATAGAGAGAGACAGAGGAAAACAAAGGAATAAAACAAAATTGGCAACTAATTTTGCCGATAACCAAAAACCAATATATCAGTTGATTTCTAGTAGTTACTACAGTTATTGTTTCTGTAAATTCAAATTAAATTAATATGGGATGTCCTTAAAACAGTTTAAGGAGCTTTCAGAATAGTTGGGTTGAATTTCTGAATTTTTGACTACAGAGGCGGCTAATACCATGTTAGCACATTTTTTAATTTAGAAAACAACAACTGTAACTATGGTATTTTCGTGGGAACTGTGGTAAATGTGTGTTAGGGCTGTTGGATGACCCCTTTAAACCCAGAATCAATGTTTGTTCATATAAAGTGAGCACACAACAAACACATAGACGGCTGTCAGACAGGTGTGAATTGCTGACCTTTGTAAATGGTATCATGATGGCATAGCACACATACACACTCACAACTAGATATTTACATTGTTAGAAGAAAATATGAGTGACTGCTTACCCATGCAGAATTCATTTTCACAATGCTACGGTGTTGTGGATGGTTGCCAGGGTGTTGCTATACAGTGACTTTTACACAGGCATGCACCACCAAAAATTTAGAAATCGAAAACATTTTCAAATAAGTTCTCCTTAACATCGCAACTGTTTCTCCTGAACTGGAATAAGATTAAATCAACATCAAATCAAGACTTTTGCTTAGTCTCAAGATTTCATGACAAGTCGTAATAATTGTGAGCGACGGAGAAAGCATAAGAGTTGGCTCGCACAAAAACGTGCGACTTTCACTGCTATAGAGACAAATAAACGAGCCAGCAAATGAAAATGTAACGATTTTAACCCCTTACCCAAACCCTAAGCCTAACCATGATTTTAATTGGAAAATAGTTTTTGTCTACCACGGACATACGGAAACATTTGAGTTTTGATCGAGATTACAAGTTATTACATACATCAGTCATTTGTATTATTGCATTTGATGCAAGGTAAAATGTAATGCCTGTATTGTATAGATTTCAAAATCTGTTTGTTGTCTGGTTGGTCTAAAAGTTTTCAAAGCTTTTTCGAACAAGCTAAGTCAGATGATATCATACGGTTTCGCCATATCGTGCAAATTGTTACCATTTGTCATGACACCACGTTGGACGTTTCTCTTGAGAAAAAACTCTGAAAAAAACAGTAATCTCGCAAGTGTCTCCTCTAGAGTTTCACATGAGACCTCAACAACTTCTCAAACCGTGCTCAGATTTGCCAAGATACCAAAGTCTGCAATCGACATTTCTCATCAAATTCTTCCAAGAGCAAATGATCAGAGCTATGTCGTCCAGATTAATTTTATAGCTCTATACTCTTACTGTATGTCAACAAATTTTCTCATTGGGTTTATTTGTTATTTCTTGCAATGCCAAGGTAATGGGTTCGATTCCCTGGGAACACACATACTGATAAAATGCACACTTTAAATGCACTGTAAGTTGCATTGGATAAAAGCCTTGAATAAATGTAATGCACAATAAAATGCTTTATACTCTTGAACAAATCCTGCATTGTTTTCCAGCTTGTGAATTATATGCCTCTCTTAAGCAAACTCTATTCAATCAGCAGTAACCTTTGTGGACACAATCACGCTCACCCACAGCACTCTATGCACTCAAGAGTGAGACAGATCCTGTGTGTAGGTGTGCTGATGAATGACTGCAGAAAGGTTGCATGTAATGATTGTTATTCTCACCCTGAATCTCAGACTTTGTTTGAGTGCCTGATACAAACTCACTGCTGTTCCAAACAGCGTGGTGCATTTTAATTTCAGGGTCGTGATGATTCCTGTAACTGTAAAAGCAGATGCACAGGAGACTGAACGTTTTAACGGGTTTAACAAGCTGCAGGTAATTACCGAGCATCTGTGTGAGTTCAGATGCGTTCTGTACGTCTCCAAGCAGTTCCCATCTGAAGTACAACTCAATCTATTCCAACGGCTGTACATACTCAGCTCTGTGGTTGTTTATGGCACAATTTGGTAAATGTAGTAGGTCATCTGGACTCCATGCATATAGAATATCCACATAATGTGCACAATAGTACAAACAGTCAGATAGTTCCAAAAACCGTAAATGTGTGTAAGGGCTGTTGGATGACCCCTTTAAACCCAAAATCAAAGTTTGTTCATATAAAGTGAGCACACAACAAACACATAGACGGCTGTCAGACAGGTGTGAATTGCTGACCTTTGTAAATGGTATCATGATGGCATAGCACACATACACTCTCACAACTAGATATTTACATTGTCAGAAGAAAATATGAGTGACTGCTTACCCATGCAGAATTCATTGTCACAATGCTACGGTGTTGTGGGTGGTTGCCAGGGTGTTGCTCTGCGGCTGCAAAGGTGTTTTTAGTGGTTGTTAGCATATATTTGATTGCTTTGAAAATGAATGTCACACCTGTCCTCAACAATACACTATATTTGAGGAGACATACATGTCGTAGCACCAAAAGTTTTGGTACGAAATACACACCGAAGTCTAATACTTAGTGTTAGGGGTTTGTTGTTGTCTTCTGGAGATCCTCACTCTGCTTTGTGATTGCATGTATGTTTTAGTGTGTACTATACACTTTGTGATCTCATATGCTAAGTACAGTAGTGGTTCTTGTTATCATGCATTTCTGTGGCGATGCTGTGTTCTCATGACAACAGATCTTCTGCATATAGAATATCCACATATTGTGCACAATAGTACAAATAGTCAGATAGTATGGTATTTTAAACCCATACTCGTACCCAGGGTCTACAAAAACAGCAGGATGTGCTTTAGAAAGGGTAAACACACACATACACACACACTGATCATACTCTTCATGTCTCGGTAAGCATTGTAGGTGAGTGTTTCATCACCAAGCTCTCATGTATACTGTGTTTTGTCTATTGAGATAAAAATTCAATCCACAGCTCTGAATAGGTGTAATTATGAATCTACCCACTACTATTTTCATTCTATTCAGCTGCATAAATGTCAACCAGTGCACAAACAGAAACCCAACACACACACATTAACCTTACAGTACCAAAGATAGGTTAAAGTGTTTGTAGGCCATGGCAATAACCACCACAGCCATTGAATGCGGGGCAGATTATTCAGAATAGTTCTTGATTCATATGTGTTTTCGATGCCAGACTCTTAGTCTTCTGCATTTGGTTCCCCTGCATTCTTTGGTCACATCCTTGGCTATACCACACCACCACGAGGCCATAAAGAGTTTGGTCAAAACCTTGACTGCATGTGACTAATATTTATTCTGAAAAATAATAGTCCCAACGTCTAAGTGATTTATTGTTGACAATAAAAACAAACTGACTTAAATAATTGTTAAACTAATAAATTAGCAACTATTATTTATTTATTATTTTATTTTTTGGTCCAAAATGAATAAAAAGGTATGTAAATTGTATTCATTGATGTTCAGTTCTAAGCTCTACGGGTGTCCTGTAGACAAAAGTTGATATAAGATTGTATATTCATCTATTTTCATGTATGGGCTACAACGGGGCTAAAGCACCCCCAAAAGTTTTTTTGAATAAGCATTATATTAATTTGTTACTCAAAAAAAAAAAAAAAAAAAAAAAAAAAGCATCTCACTGTCTCAAAAGTATTTGTCTAAGTTGACAAATGTTGCCCTATAACTACTGAACCTACAGCTACACAATAATACTATAAACATTCAGGGGCCTGGCGTACAGAGCACCACCATTTTTGTTTTATTTTTTTTTATTTTTATTTTTTTTATTTACTGAATTTTGATCAAAACAACCTTCCATTGTTATTTTTTTTTTATTTATTTTTTTTCACACAAACTATGTTGCTCCATCAATATTCAATATATATATATATATATATATATATATATATATATATATATATATATATATATATATATATATATATATATATATATATATATATATATAAATATGGTGTTATGGGTGTTATGCAACTCCATGTCTCTAAGTGATCCATGTCATCTAAACACCCACATCCTGGTAATCATTTATTTCTTTTTATGAATTAATCGTGACACATTCCTGCTTCACCGAATGCATGGGGTTTTTCAGTGCAGCTTTTCAAATCATTAAACTGAACTCATGACATCATCTTTTTATAAAATGCTTTATTTAAAACCATTTTTGTACATATTATACAGTATCACAATTTAACAATCATTCAGCAAACCAATATTTCTCAGTCGTTCCCATTAGACGCCATATTTAATTCGAAAACGAGGCTGTAGTGATGTATATACTCAGTTCAGTTTGTAGTACTTTTGTGTACTTGTTGTCCATGGTTCTGCTGACAAAATGCATCTTTTCGAAAAAGTTTTAGGGGACAGAAACCATCGGCAATAATCGGTTGTGGAAAATAAGATGTGCAAATGAAAAATGCGACGGAACTGTATTCCTCAGAGGCGCGAAATTTTTCCCGCCAAATTGAACATGCCGTCTTCACTGACTGAAGTTTATAATAGCAACATATCTGTGACAAATACGGGTTGTTTGTCAGTGCTGTTCGGTTTTCTGTTTTGTTTTTTTGCTTTAAATAAAAGCAGTTGTCTTTCTCTTCACTGTATCTGACACTTGTCCAGTGTTTTGCTCTGCTTTTTATTGCCTTTAGGACCTAGAACCAGCTGCAGGTCAGTGCCGAAACTCGGTCTGCGGGCAAGTGGATAGAGCGCGCCGCACGGAGTGTCGCACACCGCCGCTTTGCTCCCTTTCTCCGCCTGCCGAGCAGCCCGAAGCGCCTGGTACGACCGGATGGACACTTTCCGGTGCTGTGAGGGTCCGGTCTCCAAAGGGAGTCCGCCGCGCTTCGCCAGCGCTTCAAACACCTGCTCCAGATTCACACTGTCCTTGGCGGAGGTCTCGAACAGAGCGCTGCCGTTCCCGAACGCACGGGACACTTCTGTCCGTGACACCGCGTGCTGTTCGGAGGGCAAGTCTACTTTGTTCGCGCAGATCACCGTGGGCACGCAGACTTTCTGCTTGGATCTGTGCAATGCTGTTTTGGCCGCTAGAATCTCGGCGTGCAGAGCGCGCACCTCCTCAAACGAACTGCGGTCATCCAGACTGAAGACGAGCAGAAAAATATCACCTGCATAGAAATAAGAGGAAAGTGCAAATGTTAAGATACATATTGCAAATTTAAAGTGCAACATAAATAAACGGATTCTTTTAGTCTATTTGTTTATGTGTGTATTTATGCATGCACTTGAAAAGAAAATAACTTTGCAATATTCTATAGAAAATGAAAAGAGTGCAGCATTGGCTCCAAAAGTGAGAATGAGCTGGCTTTAAGAATTACGATCCAACATAGTATGTATAGCCTAAATATCAATGCATATTCTTGTATTGGTCGTGTCAAATTTGTTCATACTCCGTGCTTCTGAATACAAGCGCATCCATTTAATTGTTCGTAAGCCAAGTGCCAGTATGGACGAGTTAATGCGCAGAAAAATAAAATAATAATAATTATATAAATATATATATATATATATATTGCTTTGTTTTTAATTAGTTGAAACTTTTACGCACCGGTTAGAATGGACAGTCTCCTCTTTGCAGGGAAGCTCCTCTCCCCGGACGCGTCCAGGATGTCTATCTGGTAGGTCTCTCCGCGAATGTGGTAAAGTTTCCTGTGAAAGTCTTCACATGTGGGCTCGTATTGCTCTTCAAAGCCGTCCCGGAGAAACCGGCGCAGGATGGAGGTCTTGCCGACCCGCGGCGCGCCGAGCACCACGATGCGCCTGCAGTTCTGCGGCTTGGTGCCGCACGGGAGCTCCTTCCACAGCTGCTGGAGACGCGTGTGTCCGTGCAAGACCAACGCTGCCAGCTGGTCCATTGGAGATTTCTTACACTGGCTGCTGTCGATGGACGGATGCGGCTTGCCCAGACTGGACGCCCGCACCACCCTGGCTTTCTTTTCCTGGTGCTTGAGCTGCGTCGTGGCCAACTTCAGGATGCCCATTCCCGCTCTGGAGAGGGTGCTGACTTTGAGCCCGGTGGCGCCGAGTCTTTGCGTCGCGCTTTTGTACGCAAGCAGGACGCTGGGTGAGCTGGCACTGGCGAGAACGTGACTCTGGTGTTTGATCAAGGCTGCAGCGTTTTGAGTATCTAAAGCGGCATTCGTGCTCTGATCCAGCTCCATGACGGGACACATTGAGGACAGATGTGGGATATATTTATTATATATAAAAGTGTTACATCCACCCGTAACTGTGCACGCTGAGGTGTGGACAGGTGGATACTGTGGTGCGCTCGGCTTGCACGATACTTATACGCGCGTCATACGTCATCGGTGTGATTGACAGGTGCACAGCGCGTTTACCCGCATAGAACAAAACGTTTCCCGAGCAGTGCACGATGATATGGGCCAGATCGCACAATAACTGCTGCAATGATGCTTGTATACGGTTTTAATTAGGCCGGAGGAAAGGATAACAAATTAATATTTATTTTTATTTATTTATTTCATTTATTTTCAGCCTACATTAGGAAACAGTGTGCTTTTTTTTTTTTTTTTGCATAATTTGAAACAGACATATTTTTGTAAAATATAAAATTGTATTTTGCCCCTTATTTATCCATGTTTACCGATTTTTGTCCATGTTTTCATTATTTGACGGTGTAACAGGATCCCGCGCGTCCGTTGCCATGGCAACGCGATCGTACACGGAAGCACTGGAAACCG
Source organism: Myxocyprinus asiaticus (assembly GCF_019703515.2). Classification (NCBI taxonomy): domain Eukaryota; kingdom Metazoa; phylum Chordata; class Actinopteri; order Cypriniformes; family Catostomidae; genus Myxocyprinus; species Myxocyprinus asiaticus. The sequence goes on from NC_059351.1 coordinate 52,638,448, forward strand.
AGGCAGCCGATCTTTTACTGTGCAAACTTTCTATTTAAATAATCTGTAGCAACATATGCTCATTTAATCTGTCTTTACGCAAGTTTGAGTTCTTTTGCTTTTGTTTTGTTTTATTTTGATCCGGCTTCATGGCGGGCGTCGGGAAATCATCCAGCAAGATTCATAAAAGAGAAACAAGACCACCGACACCATCAGGTAGAAAACATTATTATTAACTTCACAATTAATAGCATATTATTATGGTAAATGTTGATGTATGGTTAATGTTAATTTACAATTGTTCATTGTAAGTTCATATCAGTTCGTAATGCATTATAATGTTAAAGGGACAGTTCACCTAAAAAATAAAGTTCTCTCATCATTTACTCATCCTCATGCCATCCCAGATGAATATGACTTCCTTTCTTCTGCAGAACACAAATCAAGATTTTTAGAAGAATATTTCAGCACTTTTGCTCCATACAATGCAAGTGAATGGGTGCCAGAAATTTGAAGCTCCAAAAAGCACATAAAGGAACCATAAAGGTAATCCATACGACTCCAGTGGTTTAATCCATGTCTTCAGAAGTGATATGATTGGCATGGATGAGAAACAGATCGATATTTAAGTCCTTTTTTACTATAAATCTCCATTTTCACAGTCTTCTTGTGTTTTTGGCAATTCACGTTCTTCGTACATATCGCCACCTATTGGGCATGAAGGAGAATTTATAGTAAAAATGGACTCAAATATTGATGTGTTTCTCACCCACACTTATCATATCACTTCTGAAGACATTGATTAAACCACTGGAGTCTTATGGATTACTTTTGTGCTGTCTTTATATGATTTTTGGACCTTCAAAGATTTGAACACCATTCACTTGCACTGTATGGACCTACAAAGTTGAGATATTCTTCTAAAAATCTTAATTTGTGTTCTGGAGAAGAAAGAAAGTCACACACATCTGGGATGGCATGAGGGTGAGTAAATGATGAGAGAATATTCATTTTTGGGTGAACTATCCCTTTAACATATACAACCTTTAAAATGCATTAGAATATGTTGAAATTAACATTAACCAAGTGCTGTAAAAGTATTGTCCAATGATAGTTCATGTTTCAAATGTAGGTCTACTTATTTTCTGTTAACACTACACCCATATTGAACACTCAAAAAAAAAATAATATTTTAATATTTACGCATTTCAATTTCATAGCAAAAGTCCATCAAATTGAATCGAGTAACCTTTAACAAAATAAAATAAAATGCAAAAACATGTATTGTTTGAAGTTTTATTAATTTAATTTTGTTAAAAATTACACAATTCAATGTAATCTTAAAAATATACAATTTTTCATTTATTTTTTGAGTGTAAAGTGTTTTACCCATTTTATTAGAAAAATCAAATAAATGACTGAATTGCGAACGGATCACCCAGTTCGTGATCTACAGTCCGGTACGAAGAGTTCGAGAAGAAATTAAACAAAACCTTCAGTCAGATCAGATGAACAAGATAATACAGATGTAGTTAGATTTCTGTTTTCTTCAGAGATTTATGGTTTTAATGGCC